>NW_015387723.1:51579-82934 GCF_001527695.2 Protobothrops mucrosquamatus | reverse complement strand
TCAATCTTGGCAATTTTTAAGACGTGTGAACTTCAACTCACTCTGCCTGGGGAATTCTGGGAATTGAAATCCACATATCTTAAAAGCTGCCCCAGTTGAGAAACACTCGTGTACTTTAAAAACTGCCGGTGTTTCTGTGCATCCTGTTTAATTATTTTTCATTTGATTATCTTGGGGTAGCTGCAAAATGGAACAGAACACATAACCTTATAAGCATACCATCAAATTGCAAGATTTGATTGTAGGTTGAATTGCTGGGATTCAGAGTTTGTTTTTGCAAGCATTTGAGTCTGATTCATTAATAGATGTTCTGATCCAGGGTTGATTCTCATAGATGGAGACTTTGAGCAATTTGCATTAAAAAAAGGTTCCCAGTTTCGTTGCATGGAAAATTCTAGTTTGAACAGTTGCCCACAAATAACAAATTTGTACTGAGCAGTTCCTGTGTACATGGTCTCCCTGCGTGCAGCGTTAGGCAAAGTAATGTATCAAATTGCAAGCAGGTTTCGATATTGCTAGCATTGTCCAATTCAGCAGAAATATGTATTAAATATGTATATTTTTCTGTATATATTTAATATTCTAGATAAGTTCTCTCCATTTGCATCCAGCAGTGGCAAGCGAATAAATGTCTCCTATCTTAGAAACATCACTCTCTTGGATAATGAAAAAAGTAAGTGGATGAACTGTAAATAAATAATTGAAAATTACTTACAAAATGATAATGAAAGTTTCTTAACTGTGTTATTGTGTAGCTGAAAAGGCCAAAAAGATATAAAATGTGTGATTAGGTTGGATGTGAAGTAGCCTATTGTGCAAACTGGTTGGGATATTCTGGGAACTGAAGCCCACCAGTCTTAAAGTTGTTGAGATTGATTATGAGTTACTGGGTTTCGTATTGGGGTTTCATTTCTCTGCTATGAGTTGAGTGACCATATAATTTTATGAATGAATAAATGAATACAAAAATCAGCAAATGAAATAGGAGAGACAGTGGATAGTGAGAGAGACCGAGACTTCTTTACTGTTGATGTGTCAGGTTAACTATATATGCTTCGTGTTGGATTTATAATGTTCTCTAACCCTTGAATTAATTTAAATCTTTATTTTTACACCAGATGTGAATATTGCCATACAGTACAATCCCAATGGATCTTATGACATGCTGGTAAACCTCTTCATAATAATGTATTCAACAACTTTAGCCCTGTGTTATTCAGCCCATTCAATCTAGTGCAGTGGTGGCGAACCTATGGCATGGGTGCCAGAGGTGGCACTCAGAGCCCTCTCTATGGGCACGTGCGCCGTCGCCCCAGTCTTAGGCCTTCAGCTGGGTTTTATAAAACCTTTTCGCTTTAGGCCTCTGCCGCCGTGTGCAAAAAAAAAAAAAAGGTTCAATCAATCAGTCAATTTCAACTTCTCGCGGGGAAAAAAAAAGATCTTGCAAAGTTGGAATTGATTGATTGAACTTTTTAGTCCCACCCAGTCTGCCGTTACCACCGCAGCCACGCCCACCCAATGGGCCACGCCCACCCAATGGGCCGCGCCCACCCGGCACCCGACGATGCATGAGTGGGTTTTGGGTTGCAGTTTGGGCACTCGGTCTCTAAAAGGTTCGCCATCACTGATCTAGTGTATCAAAAATGTAACAGCACATATTTATTGGGCCCAGTCTCATTTCTGGACAGAAATAAGAGGGAAAAACAGTTCAGTGACTGTGAAATAATGTTACTATTTTGTGCTGTTTTTATTGAGTGTCATTATTGATTAATGTTGTCAGTTACCCAACTTGCTTGCAGAGAAAAATGGGAGTGGGGGGAAAAAAGGCTCTCTCTCTCTTTTTTTTTTTTTTGCTTTCCAGTTTTTTTTCTTCTTTCCCATGAAAGAATATATCCAGAGTTTATTCTATTTTTTCCTTCTCTGCCCTGTCTTGAAACCTTTTAAGCTTTCCAACTGTGCATTTTTTGAGCAAGGAAGCTTATGATAAGTCCAAATATGCTGGCTTCCAAAGATAATAGTATGAAGGGAGAAACATTTCTTCCTTGTTGATTTATAAAACTTAGCTTCTTTTTTTAAAAAAAAAATACATCACTGTTTCTCAAAGTTAATTTTGTGCAGATTTGTGGATAGGAAAAACATCTGAAGTGCATTGGAAGATTTATGACATAGTTTGAACAGATGGACATGTTTTTAACATAGAAAGTTGATTGACTCCATTGCAGCTGCCAAGATACATTAAAAAATAAATTGAGTGGGATTCTCCTAAAATACAAGTTATTTTTGACATTTTCTTGAGTTTCAGAAAAAAAAGGGAAGAGAAAACAAGACTTGAGAAGCGTCTGATTTCTAAGAAACACGGATTTTTGTCCTTGTTTTTGTTCTTTTCAGTTTTTTCTCCTCAAAAACATTCCCTTAGAAAACAGTGTGATTTTTCCTCTCTCAGGTTGATTTTCCTCTAGAATGGCGCATAAACTCTTGTAAATCTATTTCAGATAGAAGATCAGCTTTTCCATGTTTCTGGTTGCCTGATGATGGATGATGGCATAGAATATATAAGATGTTCAGTGAATGGAGTTGTATACCAGTGCAAATTAGTAGTCCTGGACACTGTCATCCACCTCTTCTCGTCGGTAATATGTTCTATTTTATTTGCATGGGGANTGGCGCATAAACTCTTGTAAATCTATTTCAGATAGAAGATCAGCTTTTCCATGTTTCTGGTTGCCTGATGATGGATGATGGCATAGAATATATAAGATGTTCAGTGAATGGAGTTGTATACCAGTGCAAATTAGTAGTCCTGGACACTGTCATCCACCTCTTCTCGTCGGTAATATGTTCTATTTTATTTGCATGGGGAATAAAATTAACAACAAACTAACTTTTAAAAAAGCAGCATTGACTTCTAACCTATTATTTCTGTAAATATTAGCAGGGCTTTTCAACCAGTGGTACGGGTACCACCTGTGGTACATTGGCTCCTGGCAGGTGGTACGCGACCATCCTAGAAAAGCGGTAGCGGGGGAGGGGAATGAGCTGAACCGGTGGCAGCACCGCACAAGCCTGAGCGAGAGATGGCTGGAGCTGCAGGGCTGTCAGGGCTCAGCGGAAGCGCCAGGATCAGTACCGCTTTCCAGCTGATCGGTGGTTTTTCGGGGCTGTCAGGGCTCAGTGGAAGCGCCAGGATCGAGCTCGGCACTGATCCTGGTGCTTCTGCTGAGCCCTGAAGAAGCACCAATCAGCTGGAATGTTGTAGCATTTCCAGGGTCTTGTGATTTACATTCAGATGCTTGGCAACTGATTCATATTTATGACGGTCAGAGTGTCCCAGGGTCATGTGAAGTGACCAAAGCCTGCTGCAACCACCCAGCAGATGGGGGGAATAAAAACCAAACACCCCCCACCCCACCCCCGCTGCCAATCCTCAACAGAAATGCTCACAACAATGAAAACCTCGGACAGGAGGAGGAGCGCCGCTGGGCGGGCAGGCAGGTGTCTTGCTCGGCTGTGGCTTGGGGGGCACTTTTTTCAGTGCCATTGTAACTTCGAACAGTCATTAAGCGAACTGTTGTAAGTCGAGGACTACCTGTACTTTCTCGCTTTTTTCCTCTTTTTTTTTTTTTTTTTGGTCATCAAGTTTTTGACACCTTGCTAGGCGACTGGTGGTACTCGGATGTTGCCATATCCTAAAAGTGGTACAATGGGTGAAAAGGTTGAAAAGCCCTGTATTGGAGATAGGGAATCTTTGGCTGTGGCTAGTATGCAGGTCCTTGTCATGCTCAAAAAGATCAGGACCAAATGTTAACTTGCAATTCAGATTATTGCTCACGCCTGTACACAAGAATTTAGTCAACTAATGGTCAGCTCTAAATCGTGCTTGATAAAAGTCAGCGGAATTCAAGGAGGGCGGGACTTGGATGGCTTGTGGCAACGTAATGACTCTAAGCTGATGACGCCCTTAATTCCACCCCCCGTTCTGCCTGCTCTTCGCCTACAGTCCTTTTTATACTTCCCGAAGCTACCTGAAATCTCAGTTCTAAATTTTAATGGCAAACGTTTTAATATTAATTTTTCGACATTGTTTTACTTATCGGTTGTACAGGTAATCATCAGCTTGCCACAGTTGATTTAGAGACCGTTCAAAGTTACAACATCAGTGAAAAAAGGGGCTTATGACCATTTTTCACACTTATGAGCGTTGCTGCGTCTCCATGGTAACGTGATCAAAATCTGGATGCTTGGCAACTGGCTCATATTTAGGATGGTTGTCATGTCCTGGGATCATGTGATCCCCTTTTGTGACCTTTGGCGAGCAAAATCAATGGGGAAGCCGGATTCACTTAACAATCGTGTTACTAACTTAACAACTGCAGTGATTCACTTAACAACTGTGTCAGGAAAGTTCGTAAAATGGGGCAAAGAAATCACTTAAGAACCGTCTCATTTAGCAACAAATGTTGGGCTCAATTGGGGTCATAAATCGAGGACTGTCTGTATTATATTGTATACCACCCAGAGCTCCCCTTTGAAAGAGATGGGAAGTTTAGAAATATGAATTATCAATAAATACATACATAAACCAGCAAAACTTAAATTTCCCCCACATCTTCTTTATGCATCATACCCAAAATATGTGTCCAGTTAGGGAGGGTGGCGTAGAGGCCATATTCAACCCTAGGGATTCCATTGTCAGAATTTGGTTGTAAAAATGGCAATTTAGATGGATAAATGTCTTTTTGGTCGAATTAAACTGTAAAATAAGTGCATTCGGCCTCGGATGGCTTAGGGTACTAATCTTGTTTAAATACTTCCAAGCTACCTCTTTTGGTAAAAGAGCCAAAAATCTAATCTCTGGCTGTACTGTTGAAATAACTTCCACATTTCTTGCAACTTTTAGCAGACTGGATATAAAACTATGCAAACTGGCCTGCTTGCCCACCTCTTGATTCTTCTTTTATATTACTGTTTCCACCATTTGCAGATCAATAAGCCTAAGCAGGCTTGGAAATAAGTTATTCTGAAGTTAGCACATTGTCTTGACAGTTTTTACATTACAGGTAGTCCTCAACATCTGACCGCAGCTGAGCCCAATATTCATGTTGCCAAGTGAGACATTTGTTCATTGAGCTTTGCCCCATTTTACGTTAAGTGAATCATTGCAGTTGTTAAGTTAGAAACACAGTTGTTAAGTGAATCTGGCTTCCCCATTGACTTTGCTTGTCAGAAACTCGCCAAAGGGGATCACAAGACACCAGGACGCTGGAACTGTCATAAATATGAGTCAGTTGCCAAGCATCTGAATTTTGATCACATGACCATGGGGATGCGGCAGCTCTGGTAAGTGTGAAAAATGGTCATAAAGCCCTATTTTCAGTGCCACTGTAACTTTAAACCATCACTAAACCAATGGTTGTAAGTCAACTATCTGTATACAGTATCAGCAATTTTAATTTATTTATATCAGGGGTATCAAACTCCATTTCATTGAGGGCCGCATCAGCATTGCGGTTGCCCTCAGGGGGCCGGGTGGTGTGGCCAGGGTGGGTGTGGCTTACTGGGTGGGTGTGGATGGAGTGGGTGTGGCCTACTGGGTGGGTGTGGCCAGCTCTACATCGTTCGGGTCAAGGGTGCCTGTGGGGGCCTGGGCAGGAGTGGGACAGATCTGAGGGTCTCTGGCAGAAAGGGGTGGGACCAGAGCAAGCGCCAAGGCATGGTCCACTGGAGGAGCCTCACTGTTTCTCTCAGGCCATGCGGGGGGGTGGGGGCTTATGGAGCTAAGCTGAATGCATTTCAGCATAGATGGCCACCACAAAATTGTATATTGGCTCCCGGCTGGCCTGGGCCAGGGCCAAGGCAGAGGGGGCCGTTCCCTCACTGTTTCCAGGATGGCTTCGCGGGCCACATGAAACCACTTCACGGGCCGCATCCGGCCCCCGGGCCTTGTGTTTGACATGTCTGATTTATATGAATAAAAGGAATGCTATGACGGTCCTAGTATGCAATTGGAGATCAATGGCTACTATTTTTATCCTAAGAAGTCACCCATTAAACTATTGTAAGATATTTTTTTATGGTTTGTGGAATTATTTAGGTTTTTAAATAGTTGCAAATGGAAAATTCATATGACGTGGTTGATTTTGTTTTCTCTAGGAAAGTCATGAGCAGATTGGTCTTCCAGTGCCAAAATATTTAACCAGCAAGAGTTCAGGAGGGGATCACATTGGGCCTGTCGCTCCCATGACAGGCACAGTAGAAAAGGTAATTCTGAGCATGACCCTTATGAAACATTTGTTAAAAGTACTTTTTTAAAAAAAAAAATGGGTATGGAAGACATGGAAATGATTCAGAAAGGCTAGTATATCACCACTTATTTCAGGCTGTTTACCATTTCTTACCTCACTACCTGGATAGTTTCCATGTATGTGGAGTTCAATTCCCAGAATTCCCCATCCAACATGGCTGCCGTTGAGCTTCTGGGAGTTGAACACCATTCATTTGTAAGTGGCTCATATTGGGAAACACTGCATTCAGATTGTGGTTTCTTTTGACATTTGCTATATTCCTGACATTCATTTACCTGCTTTTGTTTTCTCCATTGTAATTTTGATTTTAAGTGAGTTTTTAATTAGATTTTTAAAGGGAGTTATGGTATTTTACTGAGTTTTGGATATCTTTTTGTTCGTTATAATTATGTGAGCTGCTCAGAGTCACAAGCACGACATGGGCGACTCTCCAAATTGAATGAAAGAATGAAAAATATATTTGAGTTGACAATCGAACAGGCATTATCTTTAAATAGCCTGCTGGGGAAAAAAGCTCCAAAAATAAAAGCAGCAGGTTTCTATTCTTCGGTTTTGCCCAGAGAATAATTTTGTTTTCTTTTGCTATCTGTGAGTCTATAGGAAATGCAATCCTAATGAAGTTCGTTGGGGAGGAATGGAACACCCTACTCAGTTCTCCTTTGCTTTTCCATTTTTAGGTGTTTGTGAAACCTGGAGATAAAGTTCAAAAGGGAGACTCCCTTGTGGTGATGACAGCTATGAAAATGGAGGTATCATTAGAAAATATGTTTTTGTACTGGCAGAGGAATCTCATGCTTATTGGGATCTGGATTAATATCATTAGCATACCATCTAAAATTTTTAGATAAAATATTTCAGAATGTTGCTCTATTTTTCAGATAATTTCTTGATTGTAACTGTGCTTATGTTGTCCAGAAGTGAATATTCCATTATGGCTCCATAAAAGGATGGGATGGGATGGAATGGAATATGGAATGGAATATGGAATGGATATGGAATATGGAATGGATATGGAATGGAATAGAATATGGAATGGAATAAGAATGGAATAAGAATAGAATGGAATGGAATGTGGAATATAGAATGTGGAATATGGAATAGAATAGGATATAGAATAGGATATAGAATGGAATGGAATGGAATGGAATAGAATAGAATAGAATAGAATAGAATAGAATAGAACAGAACAACAGAACAGAACAGAACAGAACAGAATAGAATAGAATAGCAGAGTTGGAAGGGACCTTGGAGGTCTTCTAGTCCAACCCCCTGCTTCTCTAGGTTGCTTCTCTCCTTGATTAGTTTCCATCCATTGCTTCTTGTCCTGCCCTCGGGTGCTTTGGAGAAAAGCTTGACTCCCTCTTCTTTGTGGCAGCCCCTGAGATATTGGAAACGTTGGATGATCTTTCAAAATATACTATAGCTTTCTCCATAGGTTGGAGAAAAGTTCTACTGTACTATTGTTTCCCAACCTTAACCATTTTATGATGTGTGAACTTTAACTCCCAGAATACCCGTCAACAATGCTGGTTGGGATATTCTGGGAGTTGAAGTCCACACATCGTAAAATAGGCAATATTGGGAAACACTGCACTGTATCCAGTCAGGACAGTCAGGACAGGTTGCCCTTGACTTAGGACCACACTTGAGCCCCAATTTTTTGTCGCTAAGTGAAACATTCGTTTAGTGATTTTTTTTCTTTTTGCTCCATTTTAACGACCTTTCGTGCCACGGTTGTTAAGCGGATCACTGCACATGTTAAGTTAGTAACAGAGCTGTTAAGTGAATCTGGCTTTCCCATTGACTTTGCTTGTCAGAAGGGTCACAAAAGGGGGTCACATGACCCCGAGACACTCCAACCGTCATAAATATGAACCAGTTGCCAAACGTCTGAATTTTGATCACGTGACCCATGGGGATGCTGCAGCAATCGTATGAAAAACAGTCTTAAGTCCCTTTTTTTTCAGTGCCATTGTAACTTTGAACTGTCACTGAACAAATGGTTATAAGCCGAGGACTATCTGTATTTTTTCTTTTTGGTACACTTCTGATGTTTTCGGCTTACTGTCTTATAAGCCAAAGACTACTTGTAGAAGGGAATTATGCCAGCTGTAGTCTAAGACATGACAAAATTGCATTGGAAATGAAATCATGTAGTCTCAAAACAAGCAGGGGATGAATTCCGTGTGAGTTTTCCAAAGTCAGGGCCTTCTTTGCCATTGGAGAGATAACATCTATACATGTAGTCCTTGACATGGCATCCGGCCCTCTCAATTCCTGGCAAATAGATGGGGAAGAAATGGAGGTAGTGACAGATTTTATCTTCCTGGGCTCCAAGATCACCGCAGATGGGGACTGCAGCCAAGAAATTAAAAGACGCTTGCTCCTGGGGAGGAAAGCTATGGCAACTCTAGTACAGCATACTAAAAAGCAGAGACATCACCCTGCCAACAAAAGTACGTATAGTCAAGGCCATGGTTTTCCCAGATGCAATGTATGGCTGTGAAAGTTGAACCATAAGAAAGGCTGAGCGCCAAAGAATTGAGGCCTTTGAACTATGGTGCTGGAGAAGACCCCTGCGAGTCCCCTGGACTGCAAGGCATTCAAACTGGTCAGTCCTAGAGGAGATCAACCCTGACTGCTCTATAGAAGGCCAGATCCTGAAGTTGAAACTCAAGTACTTTGGCCACCTAATGAGAAGGAAGGACTCACTGGAGAAGATTGAGGGCAATAGAAGAAGGGGACGACAGAGAATGAGGTGGCTGGATGGAGTCACTAAAGCAGTAGGCATGAGCTTAAAGGGACTCCAGAAGATGGTAGAGGACAGGAAGGCCTGGAGGAACGTTGTCCATGGGGTCGCGATGGGTCGGACACAACTTTGCAACTAACAACAACAAAGTCCTTTGCTTATCATTGTACTTTAGCTTGGCAATCATGGTTGTAAGTCATGCCGGTAATAAGTTGGTGACCACGTAACCAGAACCAATTTTGCAACCTTTTTTTTGGTGGTCATTAAGTGAATGCCACACTTGTTAAACAAACCCATTGCTTGCTACGGACTGGTTTTTGTCAGAAACCGGTCGTAAATGCTGCAAAATCATGGAAAATCAGGATGACTTGACTGGTGTGCTGCAAACGGCCATAAATTGACTGTGTGATAAATGACTCGTGCGATTGCATGACCCGACTGCAGGGGAGGCCCAACCTCAGACATTTGAAACTGAGTTATAAGTACTGGGGGTCCATTGTAGCTTTGAGTGGTCGCAAGTCAAGAAGTACTTACAGATGAGTGTTTCTCAGCCTCGCCAACTTCAAGATGGGTAAGAATCTTGAGAGTTGGAGGACCTTAAAGTGGTTGAGGTGGAGGAACTCTGCTACGGATGATGTTCCAGGATGCATTGGGATGGCAGCCTCACCAAGCATGTCTTAATTTAAAATTAAAACTTCTCTTGAAAGCTTCACATTTTTATTAGAGAAGATAGTCGTCGGTTTGGGCCAGGGATCTTCAAACTTGGCAGCTTTAAGACTTGTGGATTTCAACTAACAGAATTCATCAGCCAGCGTGAAGTCCACGTCTTAAAAGCTGTCAAGTTTGGAGACCCCTGGTTTAGGACATGAATTCTGTTGGGTTCGATCCTGAAGTCATTTCAAATTTGGAATTAAGATGTACATAATGTGCCTTTGAAACTATGTGGACTAAACCAGTAGCATATCTTTTGTCTGCAGCATATCATCCGGGCTCCCAACGCAGGGATAATAAAGAAAGTTCTTTATCAGGAAGGTTCTCAGGTCAAGAGAAAAGCTCTGCTGGTTGAGTTAGTGGAGGAAGACTGATTCAGAATAATCCCCAGCGATTGGAGGTAAGGCATTTTGCCTCTCAGCTGTACTTTTTCCCATTTCTCAAGAATCCATATTTATTTCTTATTTACTGACTAGATCGTTAATGTGTCTTTTCTACAGGTAGTTCTGGACTTAATGACCACAGTTGAGACCAAAATTTCCATTGCTAAGCGAAACAGTTGTTCAGTGAGTTTGGCCCCACTTTATGACCTTTTTGGCACTCTTGTTAAGTGAACCACTGCGGTTGTCAATAACATGGTTGTAAAGTGAATCCCCGTTAACTTTGCTTGCCAGAAGGGTCACGAAAGGGGATCACATGACCCCGAGACACTGCAACCGTCATAAATATGAACCAGTTGTCAAACATCTGAATTTTGATCACCTGACCTAATGGGGATGCTGCAACGGTCGTATGAAAAACAGTCTTAAGTCACTTTTTTCAGTGCCATTGTAACTTTGAACGGTCATTGAACAAATGGTTATGAGTCGAGGACTATCTGTATTTTGTGTTTTTGGTACTCTCCTGACGTTTTCTCAGTTTCAGGAAGAACTGCCTCCAAATTCTTTACTCGTGAGAACGAAAGAGAAGAGTCCAAGGATTTACCTCAGCACAGCCATTTTTTATGTTCCTCGGTGTTTAAAAACGATCCTTTTTAATTGCTGGATTTCTTAGCAGCTGACGGTTCTCCATGAAAGCAAAAATGGTCTCCACTGAAAAATATTTTAAACCGCCACCGGAGAGGCTGCCTGTTACCGTAGAAACCGTGATGCCTGCCTGGGTACTTTGAAAGTTTGTGATTACATTTTCATTTAGCCAGCAGTGTAATCTGATAGTCCTGGACAAGCTGAGTTCTCACATCTCCATTGGTATAATAATAGCTTGACCCAGGGAGGTCAGTGTGGATGAAAAAATTCTGGATTGAGTGCACTAAAGAACAGAAGACAAGAGAAGTAATGTACCTTTCCAGCCTCTGTACTCAGTCGAGGGATCAATGGCAACCAGAAAAATAATAGAAAAAAAAAAACCACTGTACGAACACTTTTTGTCCCTCGTCTTCCTTAGCATGTGTTGTCTCTTGGGAAAACAGCTGCAATGACTATTTACAGCTTCAAAGACCAGATTCAATTGTTGCATTGTTTTAAAATATTTTTGAGAGCTGTGGTTGGGAATGACAAATTTTAATTTGTCATTCTCAACAGGCACAGTTTGTTCCGATCTCCCTTTGTCCCGCGTTTGGGTTGTCTGATTATGGAATTTCTAAGATCAGATCTCCACATTTTATACAGTACATTTAAAAGGCTAACTAACATGTGGTAATAATACAGCTCTCCCAAGTATTTTTTCCTATATTTTCATTGTCTTATTTTGATTTGTAGAATTCTTGAGTGGAAATAAGCATTTGCATATGAGTTCCTGCAACCTAGATTGGATGTGTATTTGAATGTGGAAGCCATTTTTCCAATAATTTCAGCAGTTTGAACAAACAGATGAACTTAGGTTTGAGAGCAATTCTGTGGGAAAAGAGGACTGTTGAATTTAGAGGTACATTGACCTGTGCCTGATCTGTTTTTTTCCTCTCCCCAACTCAGATCAGAGAAATGGCCTAAACAAACTATCTCTTTCTGAGCTGCTTTTTTAACAACCCTAGAGTGCTAAGCTCAGTTCTATGATTTAATAAGCTCAGTTCTATGATTTAGATTAATTAAAGAACTTTCCAACCAGCTTGTGCTGCTATATGAAACTAACTAGACCCTAATCAGTTTCACACAAAAGGCTTATTTTTGTCTCCTAAGTGCAACCAACGCTTGCCATTCCTTTTGATGTATGTTCCTCATTGACTACTTACTCTCTTACAATCCCTTCCTCTCCAATGAATGTAAATACAAATATCAATTCTCTTCTGGTTAATGATCACATCTTTCATGATCACATTATCATGAGCATTCCAAAGGGCAAGAGCTTAGAGAAAGAGGACTATAGTATTTGCCCTTTTACCCAGTTATCTTGTGAGTTGAGTTAGAGTAGAATATAGAATAGAATAGAATAGAATAGAAATTTTATAGTTACTTTAAATGTACACTATCAGCATACATTAAAATGAAATTTTGTTGCATTCAGCTCTCAAAAAAATACCATTATACATATACCCCCCCACACACACATATATGACACAGAGAAACATCACAGTCTAATTCGGATGTAAACATATACATGGCGGGGAAAAAAGAATCCTGAAAATTTTCAAGACGGATGGCATAAGGAACAAAGCTGTTGCAGAACCTAGTAGTTCTGCTATAAATACTTAGAAACCTCCTCCCAGAGAGGAGCAACAGAAACAGACCATGAAGTGGATGTGTGGGGTCTCTAACAATGCTTCGAGCTCTAAGCACATAGCACATAGCACTTGTAAGCAGTATCCTGAATAATGGGAAGAGAGCTTCCTATAATCTCAGCTGTCCTTACCACTCTCTGTATGGACCTTCTATCTGAGGCACTGCTACCACCAAACCAGACAGTGATGCAGTTTGTTAAAACGTTCTCAGTCGTGCCTCTGTATAAATTTCCTGGAAACCTTCCCCAACATTTGGGTTCCCACAGCTCTTTGAGGTTGTATCTTTTTGATGCTGTAAAGCAAAGCAAAGCTGAAGTAAAACCTTAAGCGCTGTGATGTTTATGTGATTTTTCACTTAGCAGCTGCTTCATTCAGTGACCAGGTCATCAGAACCAATTGTTGCTAAATGAGGACCAGCTGTATATGCATCATACTGAACATAGACTTTGCTCAACAAGGAATTATCCACCGAAGGAAGAGTATGAAATAGATGGGTAAAAAATAATGAGCTGTCTCTATACTTGACTGCTGACTTCAAAATCCACAGACTAAAAAGAAAAGATGTTAATAAAAATTCTCATCTTATTTAAGATTTCTTCCCAAACTCCTGGCTGTTTGCGCAACTTGTCCTATGAATTTTAATGACATTTAAATTTAGGTAGCCTAGTTTCTGCAGGACGTTTGTTTGTCCCTGGATGTTTTCCAGGAAGTATTAACCATGTTTTTGGAGACAAGTGCATCATGCTTAACTATTCCGCAATCCAATCAGATCTAATACTGATTTAAAGCACTTATATTCTACCTATTAATCTCAAAGTGGGAAGAGCCAATCACAGGATAATAAAAACCAAGATTGTTCCTGACCTGAAGCATGTAAGTCAGTTAATACAACTTCCCAAATGATAAAACAGGAGACTATATCTGCATACATAATATAGGCGTCTCCTGCTCCTCTCTGAATTATTTACATATTTACAGACAAGAAGTAAATGATGGAAACGTATCAAGGAGTGATCCAACCTAGAATTAAGGAGAAACTTCCTGAACAATTAATCAGTGGAACAACTTGCCTCCACAAGTTGAGGGTGCTCCATTGCTGGATGTTTATAAGAAGAGATTGGAAAGCCACTTGTCCAGAATGGTTTAGGGCAGGGGTAGGCAACCTTGGCTCTTTTTTGACTTGTGGACTTCAACTCCCAGAATTCCTAAGCCAGCATGGCTCAGCCTGAAAACCTCTTCCTTTCCCCTCAGCATGACTGGCTCAGGAATTCTGGGAGTTGAAGTCCACGAGTCATAAAAGAGCCAAGGTTGCCTATCCCTGGTTTAGGGTCTCCTGCTTGAGCAGGGGGTTGGACTAGGTTGAACCAGAAGACCTCAAAGGTCCCTTCAGCTCTGTTATTCTGTTATTTTTTTTGGGAGAAGAGTCCCAGTTCCCAGCAACACGTCCACCCATTATTTTTATTTTAATCCTTTCACCTAAGGATATCATTGATAAATATTCAGAGAGACTGTCTTGGAAATAAAAATGATGGCAATTTATTTTGTTGTGTGTGGGTGTGTGTAAATACACAGATACACAGGCATACACACCCTTTTTACAAGCAACCAAGAAGCTAAATAGAGTCAAGATTCTTTTATTTATTTTTTTAAAGAAAGTCAAACTGAGTTTGATCCCTGGCGACTTCATGGACAGTTACAATTTTTGAAAACAATATGGAAATAATTTGCCTTTTTAAGGATTTTTCCCAACTTTCCAATCTAGCACTTTGGGTAGAGGTAGTCCTCGACTTACGACCACTATGGATCCCACAATTTCTATTGCTCAGTGTACATTTATTAAGGGAGTTTTGCCCCATTTTACAACTTTTCTTGCCACTGTTGTTAAGTGAACAACTGCGGTTGTTAAGTTAGTGACATGGTTAAGCGACTTTGGCTTCCCCATTGACTTTGCTTGTCAGAAGGTTGCAAAAGGGGATCATGTGACACTGGGATGCTGCAACCGTCATAAATATGAACCAGTTGTCAAACATTGAATTTTGATCACGTGACCACGGGGATGCTACAATGGTCATAAGTGGGAAAGATGATCATAAGTCACCTGTCATGGTTCGGACTGATGAAACTCTTCAAAGAACTTTGAGGCATTGTTTATCTTAAAGAATCTTTATTCGAGTGGCATGGCATTGGCACGTACATAGTCAAAGCCAAAATCTGGATTCCCCTCCCCTGAACACACAGTATCAAAGCATAATTCCCTCCTCTACTTTATGGTCATAAATCACATTCTCCAATTAGTTTGAAATGCAGACTTTCCCACCAGATCTCCAACCCGCCACTTCTTATCAACTCTTATTTCAAACAAGCTTGAATCACACACTACTACCATCTTGTTATGTCTAACTAATTCCCATACACATTCTTCCTCCTCCCCCCCAGTATCATCTAATTCTAACTCTAAGAGTAATACACAAGTTAAGGAAAATGGCTGCATCTCCATATGTTTTCAAAGCAAGAACATTCGATGTTAGCAGCGTTGACATCACCTTTTTTCAGTGCCATTGTAACTTCAGTCACTAAATGGACTGTTGAAAGTTGAGGACTGCCCTGTATTTCCTGTTGGGTTTCTCCTCACAATCCTAACCACATTTAACCTGGTTTGTCGTTTTTCAGTTTTAGCTGAAGTCATTGGATACTCAGAGACTCTTCTGAAGAAACTAGGGATTGTAAGAAGTAAACAAAAACAGCTCTCGCAACATTCGTCAGGAAGTGACGAGAATAATTATGCAGCCGTGCCCAGAGGCAGCCAAGAGGATTACAACTCAGGAGCAGAAATGTGATGAAATTGAGGATGCGTGTCCTCACCACATGATTTGTGGCTTTCTAACCTGACATGTGCATCGTAAGTTCCTTGGTGTCGAAAAACAGTTAGAGAGAAGGAAATGGGAGAGAGCTTTCCACCCACTTATTTACCTCAGGGCACATTCACACCACATTTCAACAGAAACACAAGAAATAAAAATACTAACGTATGAAGGCAAATATACGTGTCCCAGGATAATGTTGCAGGATCCAATCTGGGTCGGTCACCGGGCTAGAGAGACGTTCTCTGAGGATGGGCTCCTGCATGACTTTGAAAGCTTGGAAGACAAAAACCTCTGGTCCCGGTGACCAACCCAAATTGGATCCTGCAATAAGAATACTAAATATGAAGTATAAAATCTAAAATACAGGTAGTCCTCAACTTATGGCCCCAGTTGAGCCCAGAATTTATGTTGCTAAGTGAGAAATTTGTTAAGTGAGTTTTGTCCCATTTTACGACTTTTCATGCCACATTTGTTAAGTGAATCACTGCAGTTGTTAAGTTAGTAACACGGTTGTTAAGCGAATCTGGCTTCCCCCCATTGACTTTGCTTGTCAGAAGGTCACGAAAGGGGATCACATGACCCCGGGACGCTGCGACCGTCATAAATATGAACCCAGTTGTCAAACATCTGAATTTTGATCACGTGACCTCGGGGATGCTGCAATGGTCATAAGTGAGAAAGATGGTCATAAATCACCTTTTTTCAGTGCCATTGTAACTTCAAATGGTCACTAAGCGAATTGCTATAAGTTGAGGACTACCTGTACTATAAATGTATGCCTAGATTACAGATATAAATTTTTGCTTCATTTGTCACATCCAAGAAATCATAGGCTGTGTTTTAGTACTCTGACACTAAATGTTGGATAGTTTGTTTTTCAGACCTACAGTCACAATTTGGTGAAATTTCACCCCACTTATAGAGGCTTTTCCAAATGCAAACAAATGTATCTGTCACACTATTCCATTTCAGAACAAGAAATATTATGCAAAGTCGAGAAAAGGGATAAGAAACAAAGACCAGAAGTAAAAAAAAAAAAAAAAGGACAACTAAACCTGGTTTGATATTCATTATACTGCTCTGTAGATTTCTATCCTTGCAAACTGCCATGTCTGTAGAGACTTGGATGCTGCGTTTGATTTGCAAGATAGCATTTGTCAGTCTAAAAAAAATGGACCTTGCAACTGTGGGAATAATGCTAGGAAGGTGATGATGATGATGATTGATGATGATGGTTAGCAAAAATGCCAGGTTTTGCCCATGCTATAAGAAGAGTTGATTACATCAGAAGAAACATAAAGGGGGGGGGGAAAGGATCGTTAAGAAGGGTGTGTGCAAAATTAAAAGAGCTGTTGTGAATGATTGGATGCTGAAGGAATGGGGAAGAAATGCTTACTGAATCACAGAACTATGAGCAGCCAGGAAAGGCAGATTAAGAATCACTTGGCTGGGTCTCTTCCAGACTACATGGCCCAGTTATGTCAGGAGTGTTCTTAAACATTGTTTTCCAGAACCATAAGCTTGGAAGGGCCACTGTGGCTATCGTGTCCATGTGGCTCAATGCAGGAATCGAACTGGATGCATCCAAATTTGATGAAAGGAGAATTAAAAACGAGAAATACTTTAAAGGAAGAAGGAATCGAACTGGAATGGTGGGCGTATCTTCAAATTCAATCCAAATTTAATAAAGACAAAAAGGAACGGGGCATCAAGCAAGAACCTTCAGAATTAGATAAAATCTTATTTAGTAGGGAAGGCAAGACCATAAGTAAATTATATCGATATCTATTAGAACAAGATATGATTGAGGAACAGGTGAAAGAAACTATGATAATTTGGAGTAAATATTTTGGGCACAATATTGATTTGGATAATTGGCAAAGTCTATGTGGAAAAAACCTAAAAATTACTTTGGCAACCTCCTATAAGGAAAACCTATATAAGATGTTTTATAGGTGGCACCTCCCTCCCACAAGATTAGCACGAATGAATAAGGGGAAATCCCCGATATGTTGGAAGTGTGGAGAGACCGTTGGGAATTACTACCATATGTGGTGGAAATGCACACAGGCACAAAAATTTTGGAATTTATTAAAGAAATGGCTGGAAGAAATCCTGCTAATAGATATAGAGGCCAAACCGGAATTTTTCCTACTGGGAATTATAGAAGGAAAATACAAGAAAGATATAAATTATTTATTACTGTATATAGTAACGGCGGCACGAATAGCCTTCGCTCAAAAATGGAAAGAGAAAGATATTCCAAGCAAAGAGGAAATATTATTGAAAATCCTCAATTGCGCAGAAATGGATAGACTCACATTGGAACGCAAGGATAAAAGTGAAACTAAGTACTATAAAATCTGGGAACAATTTTATGATTGGATAGATAACAAGACAAATGTATAGTGTTAGAATAAAATATAGATATAGACAAATGTATATTTAAAAGAAGAACTATATGTCTATATGCAGGGCTTTTTTTCAGCCGGAACGCGGCGGAACCGCGTTCCGGCACCTTTTTCCGGGCCGGCCGCACCGGAAATAGCCCCTCCCAAATTTTACTTGCATTCCTGTTCTCTAAAGGGGCGGTCCTAGGGTTTGATGAGGGCGTGGCCAGGTTTGAGTTCCGCCACCTTTTCTCCGAGAAAAAAAGCCCTGTCTATATGAGTACTAATGTTACTATAAAGTGACAGAAGACGTATGGAACCAGTGACGTCATATCTATGTCCAATGTGTTTTTAATTTTGTATTATTAATAAAACTTCAATAAAAAAATAATGCAGGAATCGAACTGGATGCATCTCAGATAGAACAGTCTCCTGGCTCTACCCAAATGCCAGCAGGGAAGAGGAGCTCAATGCCGGATTACATATTAAGTAAACTACAACTTCTTGGGTTCACACACTAAACCAGGGCTTTTCAACCTTTTCACCCATTGTGCCACTTTTAGGATATGGCAATATCCGAGTACCACCAGTCGCCTAGCAAGGTGTCAAAAACTTGATGACCCATAAAAAAAAGGAAAAAAGTGATAAAGTACAGGTAGCCCTCGACTTACAACAGTTCGCTTAATAACTGTTCGAAGTTACAATGGCACTGAAAAAAGTGCCCCCCAAGCCACAGCCGAGCAAGATACCTGCCTGCCCACCCGGTGGCGCTCTTCCTCCTGTCCGAGGTTTTCATTGTGAGCATTTCTGTTGAGGATTGGCAGTGGGGGTGGGGTGGGGGGTGTTTGGTTTTTATTCCCCCCGTCTGCTGGGTGGTTGCAGCAGCTTTTGGTCACCTCACATGACCCTGGGACACTGTGACCATCATAAATATGAATCAGTTGCCAAGCATCTGAATGTAAATCACAAGACCCTGGAGATGCTGCAACATTCCAACTGATCGGCGCTTCTTCTGGGCTCAGCAGAAGCGCCAGGATCAGCACTGAGCTCCAGCTGGAGCCTGGCGCTGATCCTGGCACTTCCGCTGAGCCCTGACAGCCCTGCAGCTCCAGCCATCTCTTGCTCAGGCTTGTGTGGTGCTGCCATCGGTTCAGCTCATTCCCCTCCCTCGCTACCACTTTTCTAGGATGCTCGCATACCACCTGCCAGGTGCCAATGTACCACACGTGGTACCCGTACCACTGGTTGAAAAGCCCTGCACTAAACCACCAACAAACAGAAAACATTTGGTGTGAGAATCCGATCATAATTCAGAAGGGGAAAGGAGGGAACAGCTGCATTCATGAAGATCATTATCTTTATTCCTGTATTCCATGCAGGCTGTGTGATATGTATAAACACAGTCAGTGGAATGGCTTGCCTTCAGAAGTTACTGGGCCTCCATCACTGGAAGTTTTTAAGAGATTGGACAGTTATTTGTCCAAAATGGTGTAGGATCTCCTGCTTGAGCAGGGGGTTGGACTAGAAGATCTTCAAGGTCCCTTCCAACTCTATTATTCTGTTATTTCTGTTATATGTATATATTGTACTTGAGATGTTTTTGTGATATTCATGTAACTGAGTTGTTGATTAACCAAGCTTTGCAAAACCTGCCTGTGCTGTTCAATTTCTGGGTTAGGGTAGGCAAAAAAAAATTTGACAAAAGATTTTATCACTAGGGTCAGGCAAAAAAGGAACAAGAGCTGCACAAAGGGGTGAAGGCGCAGAAAGTTGTCGGTGTGATACCGAATTTGATTCCTAATTCTATTTGGGGAGCCTCAGGGGTAAAGACAAGAGCAAATACAAGTGGTCCTCACTTAACAGCCACTTGTTCAGCAACTGTTCAAAGTAGCACTTTTACAGGTCATAATTCACTTTTTCCAAGGTCGTCATAACTTTGAACCACTGTTAAACAAATAGTTATAAGTTGAGGACCACCTGTATAGTGAGAAGGAGGTTCTTTGCTATTGTTATGTTAATGAAAATTACAACATCTTGCCATATAGCAAAAAAAGGTAATTTATCTTACCATCTTAAGGACGAGGATCTAATAGTGAAGGGATAATGGAATGTGTACTGTTACAAGTTCTCTTACAATCGTATGAAGTTACCACAGCACTGAAAAAAGTGACTTATAACCATTTTTCACACTTACGACCATTGCAGCATCCCCATGGTCACGTGATCAAAATTTGAATGCTTAGCAACTTGCTCATATTTATGACGGTTGCAACGTCCTGGGGTCATGCGATCACCTTTTGCAACTTTCTGACAAGCAAAGTCAATGGGGAGGTCAGATTGACTTAACAACCATGTTACTAATTTAACAACGGCAGTGATTCACTTAACAACTGCAAAAAGAGTTGTAAAATGGGGGAAAACTCACTTAATTGTCTCACTCAGCAACAGAAATTTTGGGCTCAATTGTGTTTGTAAGTCAAGGACTATTTATACACATCTACACAGACTCTGAGGGAGTTCTCGGACTCCCTCAAGCAGGGGTCCCTGTGCCCCTTTTCTCTACTAACTGGAGAAGGGGGTCTTGCTCCAGTGGTGGCATTCAAATATGTGAACAACCGGTTCTCTCTGTGGATGCCACTTCTGGAAGTCCTTTCTGGGCCTGGGCAACAAAAAATTAGCTACCGGTTCTGCCGAAGTGGTGCAAACTGGCTGAATCCCATCACTGTCTTGCTCTGAAGGCTTCCACCCACACTTTAGTTTTTGCTGGGTTTCATTCTGTAGAAAGCGAAACAACTTTCTGCTTTTCTTCCTTTTCTTTTCTCTGTAGTGTCAGAGCTGTAAGGCATGTTAGATTACTTCCCCGTCAGAATGAGCTTACCATTTTCAAAAAAGATATGAGCCACTTAGTATGCAGATTAAGATGAAAGAACCAGTTTAGTAATAAAAACACAATGGGAAAGAAAAATAAAGGAAGTCAATGATTTCTACCAGTAGCACACTCTACCCATACATATATGGGTAAAATACAGGAGTGCACATGAAGAATAGCCTAGTATCTAGTTCTGGATTTCCATAGGTCTTTCTTATGCTTTTGTTCTCTAAGGACCTCTTCCCACTTTTAAAAATTATGGAGAACCTCTAAAGAATTATTTTTTTTGTATGGCTAGCATTTATTGATAATTACTGTATTAAAAATTAAAACGGATGCATTCGCTGCCACGACCACTTCTCACAATCGTTTGATGGGATTTTAATATTTTATTGTTTTTCAACATAAACTGGCAAATAATTTTGATTTTGTGGACCTTTGAGAGGGTCTTGGGGGAACCCGTGGGTCCTCGGTCACGCTTTGAGAAACGCTGTCCTAGATAACTAATTTCTTCTGATTTGCCAATCCTTTTTCATGATGGTCCTTCCCTGGCAGAGGCTATGATGGATGATCAAGAACAGCAGCAAAATCCATCCTGCTTGTTTCAAGGAAACTGGTGGGATTAGAGAAAAAGACCCTCCCCAGAAGTCTTCCCAGCATAGCACATCAGAGCCAGATTTTCTTTTTAATTAATTAGTTTTTAATTATTGTATATTTTATTTATTTTTTAATTTTGGTTGGATGATGGACCTATGTTTATCCCAACCATGTTTAAACTCAGTTACTGAGGATTGATCTTTGCTGGAAGTTGGTTCCAAGCTTCCACTTTCTTTTTAACATTACTTATTTGAACCTCGCTCCTGTCAGTTTGAGGCAACATCCCCATGTTCTTGATGTAGTAAGCCTGACCTGTTTAATTTTGGGAGATTGGCAGCCTGGAGTGTGGGTAGCTGCTGATAACTGGCTGGGCCACTTGTGAATTGCAGTTTTTTTTAAAAAAACTGCTGCCCCAAACACTGATAAGACCAGGAGTTTAGGAAATGATCCAGATGTGTAGAGGCAGGAGGAATACCTCTGGCCAAGCATCCATCTTGCAGAAATCTCCTTGGGGTGCAATGCAACTTCATGGACACTTTGTAAAGCTTTCTGAGCAACAAAAGAAAAGAGGGTTGCATCGTATTCTTCCACCTTTCCAATTGGGGCACTTGTCCCCTGCCCCACAACACCCCTAACCCAGAGATCCGTGCAATTCGAATCCTGCAAGAGTTTTGCACATCCTGACCGTGAGATCAGTCAGGCTGTTTCTGGTATGTGGGTTTTATTTTATTTTATTTTATTTAGCTAGCTAGCAACTGATGGGGGATTTTAACCCTGCAGCTGCTCTGTAACTGCAGCTAATCCTCGACTTACAACAGTTCATTTAGTGACTGTCGCATCACTGAAAAAAGTGACTTATGATCATTTTTCACACAACCCTTGCAGCATTCCCATGGTCACGTGATCAAAATTCAGACCGCTGGCAACTGTCTCACATTTATGACGGTTGCAGTGTCCCGGGATCATGTGATCCCCCTTTTGTGAGACCGTCTGGCGAGCAAACTCAATGGATAAACCAGATTCACTTAACAACCGTGTTACTAACAACTGCAGTGATTCACTTTAACAAAACGTGGCAAGAAAGGTCATAAAAATGGGGCAAAACTCACTGAACATACGTCTCGGTTAGCAACATAAACTTTGGGCTCAATTGTGGTTCGTAAGTCGAGGACTACTTGTATTCTTTTCTTCTCTTTCCTCCCCCCCCCCCGCCCGCCTTTTCTCCATTGAACTAGGCCAGGGGTAGGCAACCTTGGCTCTTTTATGACTCGTGGACTTCAACTCCCAGAATTCCTGAGCCAGCATGGCTCAGCTTGGAAACTTCTCCCTTTTCCCTCAGCATGGCTGGCTCAGGAATTCTGGGAGTTGAAGTCCACGAGTCATAAAAGAGCCAAGGTTGCCTACCCCTGAACTAGGCCAACCGCCCCCAGTCCTGGGCCAGCTGCGCGGCCTCCCCAACAACTGATTAAAAGCCTCGGTGCAAGCAACGCTTCCCGGCCTGCCTGCCCGCCGCCGCCGCCGGGGTCTTCCGTTCGAACAGCCAGGCGGCGTTTCTGAGGTGGGGGCCCAGCCAGAGTCGGGTGGCCGCAGGCGGCGGGAATGGGCGACCCAGCCCCGCCGTCCTTCCTTCCCTCCCCGCCGACAGGCTTTGCGCGACCCCCGTGCGCCGCCGGGCGGAGGGCCTGGGGCGGACCGAGTCCTCACGAAAGAGGGCCCAGCCCGGCAGCCGGGGCCGCTCGAGGTCCGCCGGCAGGGCCGGCCCGGCGAGCGCGGCCTGGGCGCAGTGCGCATGAGCGGCGGAAGGCAGGGCCCGCGAGGAGGAGCCCCGGGAGCCGCCGCCGCTGCCGCCGCCGACACCAACCTCGGTCCGCCTCCTCCTGCTCCTCCTCAGAGTCCTCCTGAGCCGGCCCGGCGGGGAGCGAGGCCCGCGCGCAGCCCCACCATGGTGAGAGCCCGCCCGCCCGCTGAGGGGGGAAGCGCCGCCGCCATCGCCTGGCAACGCGCGGCCTAGCCGGCGGCGGGAGGGCGCGACCCCACAGGCCTCGCAGGGGGGCCCAAACCCGCGGCCAGGAGGGCAGGCCCGGTGGGGAAGCGGGGACCCCCCCCGGCGGTGGGGAGATGGGCCGTCGCTTGCCTGAGGGCGAAAGGGCCTCCCTTCTTTCCGGCGCCCGGCTCGGCCCGCCGGGGTCGTGCCCTTGCGGGAGGGCGTGTGGGGGCCTTTGGGGGTCGGGGGGTCTCTTACTCTCCCCCCCCCCCCACGAACCAGGCCAGGCGTGAATTCCGGAGCCCAGAAGTATTTGGGTTGTGTATGAGGTGTAGGGGGAGATTCCTTTTGCGCTTCATCCAACAAGGGGTTGGGGTACTCCTGGGGGAGCCCCCCTCTTTCAGGCTTTGGGGTAAAGGGGCGTCTTTGAAGTGATGGCTCTTCCTCCCCCCCCCTTGCAGAAGGGATGGAAGCGGGTGGGAAAGAGAATGGAATCGGAGGAGAAAAGTCCGGCAATGGTTTGGTCTTCGTTGCAGGAGGAGAGAGAACTGGGTTAATCCGTGGTAACCAAACATCAGGAGTCTCCCCCTTTTTCCCATTCTCTCTCCTCCCCCCCCCCCCGCCATTTCACACACACACAAAAAAAAGGGGGTCTCGCATTCCCGAGCTGTCCAGGATCTTGTGCCCAACATCCCAGGAGTGGTTTTTTTGTGTGTGCTTACAAAACTGGGTGCGCAAGATTCCCATAGACACGTTTTTTTGTGTGTGTGTATTGGTGGGAAAAGGTGCTGTCCGATTTGGGATGGCTTGATTTTCAGAAAGGACAGGGATTCCTGCTAGTTGATATGGATTAGGAGTTGATTCAAGTCCAGTTTAAGCTCTGGTATCTGGGAGTCCATCCATTCTTTCTCAGCCCAACTTATCTCTTGTTGTTGGAGTATAAATTTAAAACACGCACACTAATTTCTTCACCCACCGAGTCCCTGATAAGAGATTCTGATGGCAGGTTTCATCAGAAAGACGAAGCTATAGTGTGGATCGGTAGGGGATAAGAGTAGCCTGTGAAGCCAGGAATTATGCTTTGTAAACATTAGGTGTATGAAGCCAAGCAGCTGTAGAATATGAATGAAACCATGACTTAGTTTATTGGATAGGTCATATAAAAAAAAAACATAAGATACAGCAGCAAATGTAAACGCAAAGTTTTGTCCCAGCATCTTCTCAAGAATGTTCTTGCAGGATCTCATAATTTAATAATAAGGATATCAATTTAATACAATAACGATAACAACCCCGAGGTTGGTTGGTTTATTTATTTCTTATAAAAGGAACAGTTTTCTGCAAAAAGAAGAAACACTAGACCAAAATCTGACACCAACTTTCAGAGGATGACGAGGCAGTATTTGAAACATCTTGCCAGTTTATTTAATCTCAAATGCCCCTATTCTCCCGCAGAAATCCACGAGAATCTGGTTTGAAATGGCAGAACTAGAATTTAATGGCAGATTCAGTTCAGTTTGGTCCAAATTTAATTCAGACTGTTAATTTGTTTTCCACTCTTGGTGTAAACTAGTATTACACATCTTTAAAAGGCAGTGACATCATCATTAATTACTGTTGGAATGCATTATGCTATGTAGGTCTTGTTTACCTGAATAGTGTGTTGACCTGTTGATACGGTGTCATAACCCTGGAAAACAGAGGAATATTTTTAATTAATTTGATGGAAATGTCTATGTTCCACAAAATCTTAGTATTGTATTTAGTTGGTCAGTATTTGAGGCAGGGATGAGAACATGGGCCTTATTCAAATGTTGGCTTTCGGCTCATAGCATCCATATGCTTAAGTTAACAATTTAAGAATCCAGCATCTCATATTTTGAAATACATTGAGGTTTTCACCTATTTTCCTAAATGGCTAGGTTTCATGAGGAAAGACACTTTAGTTCCCAATTTTTTATTTTTGCTATTAGGAATTCTTAAACGTTCTTTGGAAATTTAAACATCTGTATTTCTAGGTTAAAATCTTCATATTTCCTTTTATAGTGCATTCTTCAAATGATTTGTATTGAAGCGTATAGTCTGAAAATTGCTTTATAATTTAGAGCAGATTAATATTGTAAATGAGTTTATATTATTTGGCAACCTTTTCCTGAATATATGTATATATAAATACATATATACATATCCATATACAATACACATATACATATATATACAAAACACTTTATAGATACAATATACATATATGTATATTGTATCTATAAAGTGTTTTGTATATATATGTATATGTGTGTGTATACACACACACACACGCACAGACATATATACATACATATAACACTTTATAGATACTTGTTACCTCAGTGATGTGCTGCCCAAAACAGCATGTAAAATTCTTCAGGAAATATAGTAAGTTTTACCAGGGCTCTTTTAGTACTTACAGTTGTGTTTAGGGGCAGTTAACTTTACTTTCAGTGTACACACCCAGGATGTTTCTCCTTAGACTAATTTAATATCTCTGCATTTAGCTTCCTAGGAAGAGATGTGATAGGCTGTTTCTCTATCTCTGGCAAACTGTATTTGAACTGTAGCCAGCATCTGGTTAACCTTAGTTGAACTCAGAAAGTAAGAGGAGTTAGTACTGGAAGAGGAGTACAATTTAGAATAACAACTAATTTCTTTAATACTACCAAGAAAACTGTACTGATGTGTCATCTGGATTAAATTTATGGTTCACATTTTTACTCCTATAGTTATAAGGGGCTCCTGTCCCCCATTTTTTGTGCCCACCCCACCAGGTCTAGTAGGGAAGACATGCTGTGGATCCCTTCCATCAAACAATGACACCCACAGCCCTAATCCTGATGGCCCCAAGCCTGTTAGTCTTTTGTAAAACTTGGAAGACCTGGCTGGCATTTGGACCAGGAGCCAGGCAAACTCTACTGGTGATGTATTTTTTTTTTTATTATTTGGCTCCTGCTGATTTAACCTTGGGTTCCATTGTTTGTGTGTTTTTGTTTTTGTTTTTAGTCCTTGTACCCTTCTCCCCAAATCACTGTTGTGTGGTGGATGGTTATACAAATCATTTAAATGAACCTATTTTTTAAAAAATAGGGGTGCGATGGCTCAGTGGTTAAGATGCTGGGCTTGTTGGCTGGAAATTCGACAAGGTTTGAGATCTGAGCGCTGCTGGACAGAGGGAGCTCCTGTTACTCGCCTCAGCTGCTGCCCACTTACCAGTTTGAAAGCACGCAAATGTGAGAAGATGAACAGATACCATTTTGGTGGGACAGTAACAGCATTCCGTGTGCCTCGCAGTATAGTCGTGGACACATGACCATGGAAATGTCTTTGGACAACGCTGGCTCCCTCAGCTAAGAAACGGAGATGAGCACTCACACACACACACACACACACGAGTCAGAAGAGACTGGACGGGAAACCCTTAACTTTGCCTATTTTAAAAATGTGAATTTATATAAAAGGAATATCTTATTAAAAATAGGCTAAATTGGATTGATTCCCTTATAAAAAGTTAAATGTTGGTTGCAAAATTGGGCACATTATTATCCAAAATAATGTAAGATGACATTCTACGATAACCATATAGTACTTCCACAGCAGTGTTCCAATATCTCAGGGGCTGCCCCAAAGAAGAGGGAGCCTAGCTATTCTCCAAAGTACCTGAAGGCGGGACAAGAAGCAACGGATGGAAACTAACCAAAGAGAGAAGCAACCTAGAACTAAGGAGAAACTTCCTGACAGAACAATTAACCAGTGGAACAACCTGCCTCCAGAAGCTGTGAATGCTCCAACACTGGAAGTTTTTAAGAAGAGACTGGACAGCCATTTGTCTGAAATGGTATAGGGTTTTCTGCCTGAGCAGGGCGTTGGACTAGATGACCCGCAAGGTCCCTTCCAACTTTATTATTATTGTAATTTTCAGACAAATCTTTTGCTTTATATTCCCAGAGCAGGGGTAAAAGAAACAGCTCTACTTTCTCAGGCACATTTTTCTGTCATCCTGTTCTCTGTTGCCGTCACTTTGGGCCATCAACTCATGCTAGCTGGCCAAAGGTAGAGCTAGCTAAGAGATAGAGGTAGATATACGTAGATGTAACTGCTGTTTCAAGTACTGTTCTGGGAAAGTAAAAAGTTTACATCTATTGCTTGCTAATATTCTTTGTTTCATTGATAGACAATAACTGGTTTTGTACAAGGCTAAACTGGGAAGGGGTATTTGTGTCGTTGGCATGTTGTGTGTACCAGGCTGTCATGATATGCCATAATATTTAATAGTTGTAGTTTTATTTATAGTCATTGAAGAGTCAGATGTAGCATATACAAATTCAACAGAAACAATATAAAAAAGTTAACTGCTAAATCAAAACTAAGATAGCAAAATGACTCAAGGGAAAGAGAAAAATTACATTAAACTGACAATGCGGTGTAAAGAAAGAAATTTGGGCATATGGGCTTTCACCCCTGAACCTCAAATGTGGGTGCCATAAAATGATTCATTTGTATTTGTTTGGAGTAGCATATTACATGGCCATAGCAGTTGTGTCTTGTTAGTTGACTTGAAGATTTAAATAGGTGGGTAAGAGATAAACCAATAATAAAATGTAGACCTCTGATCATTACTTATGAATAGGAAAAATGAAAAGAAAAAAACTTTTACTAAATAAATGTGACACCTCAAACGGTCTCCTATCTCTAGTGTATATTAAGAACTGTGAGGAATATTTTTTAAAGGGCATAGATTTCTACACTTGGCTTCTTAAACCAGGGAAAAATGGGTTACCATAGATGAATATAGCTAAATGCTTGCTTTGTCATACGTATGCTTTTTATAGGAAAGTTTACCCACCAGATGATCATATTGAATGACTTAGTTGATGATATTGAGCGGGGGGGCTGGACTAGAAGACCTCCAATGTCCCTTCCAGCTCTATTCTATTCTATTCTATTCTATTCTATTCTATTCTATTCTATTCTATTCTATTCTCCTACTCCTACTCCTACACTCTACTCTACTCTACTCTACTCTACTCTACTCTACTCTACTCTACTCTACTATACTATACTATACTATACTATACTATACTATACTATATACTATACTATATACTATACTATATACTATACTATATACTATACTATACTATACTATACTATATACTATACTATACTATATACTATACTATACTATATACTATACTATATACTATACTATATACTATACTATACTATATACTATACTATACTATATACTATACTATATACTATACTATACACTATACTATACTATACACTACACTATACACTACACTACACTACACTACACTACACTATACTACACTATACTATAAATTTCCAGTCAGGGTATACAATTAACAGTTGTTACTATGATGTCTTTCCATGGTCACATTGTCCGGAGAATTGTGTTTACAGCTTCACTGCAAAGGTAGAACAATACGACTTCAGTTAAAGTGTAATCTTAAAAGTCATACAGGTAGTCCCCGATTTATGGTTGGTTGCTCAGTGACCGCTTGAAGTTATGACAGACCCCGAAAAAGAAACTTGCAACCCAAATTTCAAAGTTCAAACACAATTTATGCTGTTTGTGCCAGAAACTGGCAAAAAAATACCCCATAGCGAATAGTGGGTTCACCCAACAACTGCGGTGTTTGCTTTATACAATGCTGCGTTCGCTTAATGACCACTGCAACTTATGACCAAAATTGCAGACTCAAATTACGATCATAAGTCGAGGACTACATAGGTATGTATCACTGTGGATGGTGCTGAATTTTGATACTGCTACTTTTTTTTATTCTTCCATATTTAACCGTCAGTCAAAACTTTTTTTCCTTGCTCTCCTGAGTTCAGTTGATGTCTTGCTGGATTTCATATAGGAATAATTTAGAGGGAAATCAGGAGTGGTATATTAGCTTTCTCGTTAAGCTGTTCTATCATGTTCCCAAATCAATTAGCTTCCATATGCTAATGGATTACTTTGGATATGTGAGTGTCAGGCGCATCCATGGGTATGCTTTAAAAAACAAATCAAGTGGCACTTCAGTCACACTATTGCAGCTGCCATCTTGACTTTTTTGACCATATTCTGCAGACACTCCTGGTAAATAACCTTAAGAGTCTGTTATCGTCCTTTTTAAAGCCCTCCGTTTTCTGGAGTCTTTGGCAGATATTGTAATGGATGCTGCTTCTATCTTGAATAATCTGGATGAGCCCATAAATCACGTTATTGCTAATATACTTAGGGATGAGAAATGGCTCAGAGTATTTCACTGGGTTAATTCCACCGTGTAGTAAGCTTATTTGACTTGCGAGATGCCTGGAGCAGTGGTGAACAGCGTGGCTTTGCAAGTAACTTTTTAACTTATCTGTGCAAAATTAAGAAATCAATAATCCTAATCAGAACGTCTGCCTTACTTCTTCCACAACTGGTATTTATCATCTCTGGAGTTTTCCTTTGAGACGCTGCCTCTCAGAGCAAAACAGATGTGAAGTTTTACTGCTCTTCTTTTCAAACTTTTTTTTTAGAACAAGTTGAAGTCATCGCAAAAAGATAAAGTTCGGCAGTTTATGATCTTCACGCAATCGAGTGAAAAAACAGCAGTGAATTGTCTGTCCCAGAATGACTGGAAGTTAGATGTTGCAACAGATAATTTTTTTCAAAATCCTGAACTGTATATACGAGAAAACATTAAGGGATCACTGGATCGAAAGAAATTAGAGCAACTATATAATAGATACAAAGGTGAGTAAAAAGTTTTTTGGTTAACATTTTGAATGCTTGAACTTTGGTATAGTTGTTGGTTTCAGCGGAGGAAAACTGTGACTGGGAAGGATAGTTATTTAGCCCCTTACATATTGCAACAAGGTTTATTTATTTACCTACCAATTTAAAGTAGTCCTTGACCCATTCTTCCCCTAAGGAGCTTGGGGGGAGGGCAGCAAACATATTTATCAAGTGTTATATTATAGGTAGTCCTTGGTTTTATGTTCATAACTGAGTCCAAAAGTTCTGTTGCTAAGTGAAACAGTTGTTAATGGGGTTGTTCCCCATTTTATGACTTTTCTTGCCACAGTTGTTAAGTGAATCACTTCAGTTAACAGGGTTCTTAAGTGAATCCGACTTCCCCATTGACTTTACTTGTCAGAAGGTTGCAAAAGTTGACCCAGGACCAGTTCCCAAGCATCCAAATTTTGATCACATGACCAGGGGATGCTGCAACAGTCGTAAGTGTGAAAAACGGTCATAAGTCACTTTTTTCAGTGCTGTTGCAACTTTGAATAGTCACTAAGCAAATGTTTGTAAGTCATAGACTACCTGTATTACCACACATGTGGAAAATATTTCATTCATTCATTTTATACAACAGCCCTTCTCACCTACATGACTCTGGATGGGCTAAAGTTGGTGGGTAACTTCACCCAATGAGCTACTTGATTGAGGGTGAGTTTGAGATTGAAAAGGGTTCCTAAGCAGCTAGGTTCAGATAACTAAATTAGGGGTATACATCTCATGGGATACCAATAACTCATAAGACTGAAAAATCACATCTCTGAAGTTCAGCCAAAATGATAAACCTCCTGGAGCATATTCCCCTCTTCATTTTTTTTCTTTGAGAAAAATAAGAATGGGAATGGGAGAAGAATTGCTCTCATTTTCACCCTTAAACCCCAACCCCAATCCCAAATTTCTAGAAAGATTTAGCCTCAGACAACCCCTGCCTCTTCCACTCGTTATCTCCGGAAAGCCCTTGGTTAGGAAACTAGATTGAAGTTTCCTCGTTGAAGATCTTGATCATTTCTTTCTAGAGTATAATATTGGGGGGACGGGGGGCTTTGATAGAGCATGCTGTCTGAATTTGACCATTTTGGGTTTATATAATAACTGCGGTTTTAGCAGATTATAACTTTTTCCATTGTGTAAATATTGCAGTTGACTCAGAGCAAAAGATTGGGGACCTTCTAACATCAAAAGCCACGTTTGTTCTTGTGTTTGATCCAGTTACCTGATCTTGCCCATATTTCTTTTCTGACTTTCCTGATAATTATTTGTCAAGCCGTTGCTTTTTCTCCTACCCGGACCCTCCTATTCTGAGCTGCCTCTTAACCTGGACTTGCAGGGAAAGTGATTTTT
>NW_015387723.1:19409-51479 GCF_001527695.2 Protobothrops mucrosquamatus | reverse complement strand
ATTAACTTGACCAAATTACTAATATTTGTTTTTACTTATGTTTTTAAATTTGTAGTTTTTGGGGATTAGTGTTTTATCTGGTTGTTAGCCGCCCTGAGTCCGTAAGGAGAAGGGCGGGATATAAATTAAATTAATAAATAAAAATTAATAAATAAATAAATATTCTCTCTCCTTTGTGAAACCAGGGAACTGACCCATTTTAAATTGCAGTTGTGATTCCAGGCAAGAAAAGGACTGTGAGACGCTTCTTACACATTTTAAATTGCCACGAGGGCTGTTAAATGGCACCTGCCAGCAGCCAATGTCCCTTGAGTCAGAAATTAGTTTCTCATGCACATGGTTTGCTTTGAAATCGCACCTACCAGTTCCATTCTTGCTGGAGTGCTTATTTCTAGGAATTTTTAAATATTCATTTCTTTCTTTATTTTCTCCTTTAAACCTGAAGATCCTCAAGATGAGAATAAAATTGGCATAGACGGCATACAGCAGTTTTGCGATGACTTGGCACTAGACCCCGCCAGCATTAGTGTCTTGATAATTGCCTGGAAGTTCAGAGCGGCGACGCAGTGCGAATTCTTAAGGATGGAATTTATGGACGGGATGACAGAACTTGGGTAAGTGCTAGGGCCCATCCTGTGATGATGCATGTAGAGCCCGTTGGGCTAAAGCGGCACTAAAACTCTGCCCATGGACTGTTTTATTTACAGAAAGACACTCTTTAATTTCCTGCCAAACCAGTCTCTGGCCTAGTTGCGCATTGATTCTGGTGCATAACAAGGCTTATAAGCTTTGCACTTACAAGCACTTTTGTGGCCTGGAGGTGTATATATATGTGTGTGTGTGTGTGTGTGTGTGTGTGTGTGTGTGTGTATGTATGTATGTATGTATATATATATGCAGGTCTTGGCGTATTCGGGTCTTTTCCCGTGTAAGATTGAGAGTATCTTGGCAACGTTTCGACGAGGTCCCACTCGTCATCTTCCGGCTGGGGTCTTCGGCTTCGTGCTTGTGCGAGCAAAGTGTGATTGGAGCTGCCGTCTCTCTATAAATATTGGTGGGGGTGTGTGGAGTGCTGGCTTTGTTGCTGTAGGTGGGTTGGTTGGCTGTGTTGGAGTTATTGTTTGGGGATTGTTCGGCTGTTTTGTAACAATCCGCAAACAATAACTCCAACATAGCCAACCAACCCACCTACAGCAACAAAGCCAGCACTCCACACACACCCACCAATATTTATAGAGAGACGGCAGCTCTGATCACACTTCGCTTGCACAAGCACGAAGCCGAAGACCCCAGCCTGAAGATGACGAGTGGGACCTCGTCGAAATGTTGCCAAGATACTCTCAATCTTACACGGGAAAAGACCCGAATACGCCAAGAAGGAGCAAAGTGGCTTGAGTGGCTGGAACGCTGGGCAGGAGGTTAGCAAGCCCGAGTTTGAGACCCAAGAGTTGCTATGGGGTGGGGTGGAGCTCTCGTTCTTCACTCCAGCTCCTGCTGGGGACATAAAAGGAGCCCCCAACTGGGTGTCCCCAGGTCAACAGTGATGTCACCGGCTAATGCTAATCCTTTCAACCCAGGAGCTGTCTGATACGGTGATTCTGACACAAGTGCAAAACAATTTAAAAAATAATAATAATCAAGTGTTACAGCAATGTTTTCCAAACTTGGGCTGCTTTTAAGATGTGTGGACTTCAGCACCCAGAATTCCCCAACCAGCATAGGCTGGTGGGCTGAGGAATCCTGGGAGTTGAAATCCACCCCTCTTCAAATGGCCATGCTTGAAAAACACGGAGTCACAGAGTAATGGCAGTGGTGTGGTGACAGAATTAAGAGGAACAACATTGTCCGTCTCTTTTTTTAAATTGTGTTTTTGAAGACTTGTGTTTAGCTTTTGTTTTTTAATTGTCGTAGGTATAGTAAGATCACCTGAAAACATTTATTTTTACTACACAAAGTGGGAAATCATTGTATTTTTGTTGCGTTGTCTGTTGGGCCGTGAGGACTCTGATGCTTTTTCTTTGGAATATTCATTCGTACCTGGAAGTGTAGAAGAAAATGCTCCTTACAGACATATTAGTACTAGAACTGCACTTGTGTATTTGTTTACTCCTTTGGCATGTGTGTCGATGCAAGGTGTGAGAAAACTGTGAAGCAACATAGATGTTAGTGTTCCATATGGCAGTTTTTATACTCCCGATGTTTTCTGAAATGAAGGCAAATACACAGACTATCACATAATTGACTTGAATTTCTAAGAAATTCCTTTAAGATATAACCTTTCCCTGGTATATATTTTTGTCTCGGTTGCCATGTTCACTTATTTGAAAACAAATAAATTATTGGAGACGACCTGAAAGAGAAGCTGTGATAATTCTTGCAGAATTGTTCTAAACCTCTGCCTCATGTGGAAATTTCACCCGTAAGCGATTTTGCAAATGTATAGATTAAATTAGTATTGTAATAAAGCACATGATAGAGAACTTCAGAGATCATCCATTCTAAAAGCAGCTATCGGTTGTCCTTGACTTGCAACCTTTTGTTTAACAACTGTTTGAAGTTACAGTGACCTTGGAAAAAGTGACTTATGACCTGTTCTCACATTTATGACCAGCTGCAGCATCTTGCAGTCTTTCTCGATTGTGATTTGCTACCTTTTTTTTTTTGCCAATTTCCAGCAAAAAAGGGAGCCGTGGTGGCGCGGTGGTTAGAATGCAGTACTGCAAGCTAACTCTGCCCCCAGTCTGCAGTTTGATCCTGACAGGTACAAGGTTTTCTCGGCCTTCCATCCTTCCGAGGTCGGTAAAACGAGGACCCAGATTGTTGGGGGCAAAATGCTGACTCTGTAAGCTGCTTAGAGAGGGCTGTAAAGCACCGTGAAGCGGCGTATAAGTCTAAGTGCTACTGCTCTTGCTGAAAACACCCACGGGGGAACCAGGATTCACTTCCTGACCACATGATTCGCTTAATGGCCATGCGTTTCTCCTAATGACCCCAGTAAAAATGGCATAAAGTTAGGTCCAACTCCACCTACAACTGCAAGGATTTGTGACAGAAATTCCTGTCCCAATTGTGACCCTAAGTCAGGGGTAGGCAACCTTGGCTCTTTTATGACGCGTGGACTTCAACTCCCAGAATTCCTGAGTCAGCTCTGCTGACTCAGGAATTCTGGGAGTTGAAGTCCACGCGTCATAAAAGAGCCAAGGTTGCCTGCCCCTGCCCTAAGCCAAAGACTACCTGTATATGGGATACGGAAAGTCCTCGATTTACAACCACAACTGAATCCAACATTTCCATTGCTAAGCAAGGCAATTGTTAAATGACTTCTGCCCCATTTTGCTAACTTTTTTTTGCCACGGTTGTTAAGCGAAGCATCGCAGTTGTCCAGCGAATCGCGTAAACGTTAAGCGAATCTGGCTTCCCCCATTGACTTTGCGCCCAAGCTTCGATCACGTGACCACGGGGGAGGCTGCTGTGATTCTAAGTGAGAAAAAAAACCTGGTCAAAGTCACTTTTTTTTCCCCCAGTGCCGTTGTGACTTCGAAGGGTCACCAAACCAAAAGGTTGCAAGCCTAGCACTGCCCGTGTCAGTACAGTCCGTAGAAGGATTTAAAAACACGCAGCGTGATGTGCTGACTGGAAGAGGAGGAGAAAAAAAACACAACCCCACCTTTTTATGTATTGATACAGATGTGACAGCATAGAAAAACTAAAGGCCCAGCTTCCTAAAATGGAACAAGAATTGAAAGAGCCGGGAAGATTTAAGGACTTTTACCAGTTTACTTTCAACTTTGCCAAGAATCCAGGACAGAAAGGTTTAGGTATGTATATGCCAGCGTTTCCTAGCTCAGGGAGGAATGACTCATCTCAGGCACCGGAAAACAGATTCCTCAGCAGTCACTGGGGCTGAACAGGATGATGGAAACGGCCTTTTCCTCTCCGGCGTGATGCCGATCGATTGAGACAAGCCCATTAGTAGTAACTGTGAGAGGGATCTCGGAGTCCTAGTGGACAATCGTTTAAATAGGAGCCAGCAGTGTGCTGCAGCTGCCAAAAAAGCCAACACAGTGCTGGGCTGCATTAACAGGGGGATAGAATCAAGATCACGTGAAGTATTAATACCACTTTACAATGCCTTGGTAAGGCCACACTTGGAATACTGCATCCAGTTTTGGTCACCGCGATGTAAAAAAGATGTTGAGACTCTAGAAAGAGTACAGAGAAGAGCAACAAAGATGATTAGAGACTGGAGGCTAAAGCATATAAGGAACGGTTGCTGGAATTGGGTATGTCTAGTTTAATGAAGAGAAGGACGAGGGGGGACATGATAGCAGTGTTTCAATACCTCAGGGGCTGCCCCAAAGAAGAGGGAGTCAAGCTATTCTCCAAGGCGCCTGAAGGCAGGACGAGAAGCAACGGGTGGAAGCTAACCAAAAGAGAGAAGCAACCTAGAACTAAGGAGAAACTTTCTGACAGTGAGAACAATTAACCAGTGGAACAGCCTGCCTCCAGAAGCGGTGAATGCACCAACACTGGAAGTTTTTAAGAAGAAACTGTACAGCCATTTGTCCGAAATGGTATAGGGTTTCCTGCCTGAGCAGGGGGTTGGACTAGATGACCTCCAAGGTCCCTTCCAACTTTATCATCATCATCATCATTATTATTATTATTATTAAGGTCCCTCAGCAAAGTTTCAAAGGTGCCCTTCCCCAAAAAAGGCAACTGGGTTTTTCGGTTTCAGTTCACTTCAGAACTGAAGAAATTTCTTGGATGAGAACTGAAAGAAAAAAACAACAACAACCCAGTTGCCTTTTTTTGGAAAAACACCTTTGGGACAACCACGATCTGGATGATTGAGAGTCTCCGTAGACCTTCCCTCAGCAAGTGTCATTTCACAAAGTTGTAGTTTGCCAGACACGAAGCCCTGCTGTCAAAGCTTTACAGTTGTTTAGAGGCAGTTTCTAGCTTTTTCCTCCCTCCCTGAAGGGCTCTGTTGCTGATCAAGACAACAAGGCACCCCTGAAATTTTAGGGTAGGGTTAGAAGCAAACTCTGCTGACTGTGAAGAGGGACACAAGGGACACAAGGGAAAAGAGAAAACCCATTGTAAATGTTTGCTTCTTTTAGCCTAGTGCAGGGGTAGGCCACCTTGGCTCTTTTATGACTCGTGGACTTCAACTCCCAGAATTCCTGAGCCAGCCATGCTGAGGGGAAAGGGAAAAGTTTCCAAGCTGAGCCATGCTGGCTCAGGGATTCTGGGAGTTGAAGTCTACGAGTCATAAAGTGGCCTAGGCCTAGGCCAGAGGTAGGTAACCTTGGCTCTTTTATGACTTGTGGACTTCAACTCCCAGAATTCCTGAGCCAGCCGTGCTGAGGGGAAAGGGAGAGGTTTCCAAGCTGAGCCATGCTGGCTCAGGAATTCTGGGAGTTGAAGTCCACGAGTCATAAAAGAGCCAAGGTTGCCTCTACCCCTGGCCTAGTGTCTAGTTGGGATAGTCCGAGAAGTCTTTGGTGGGGGTAAAGGTGGAAAAATCCTGAAATCCAGGAACATTTGAAGCATCCTTATGCTACAGAATGTTTGCTTTACTTTGTTAATTATGCATTCCAAAAATGGTCGTTCTGGATCATAATGCTTTAAAAAATAAATTCTTTAATGTTACAGATTTAGAAATGGCCATTGCCTATTGGAACTTAGTACTTCATGGAAGATTTAAATTCCTAGACTTGTGGAACAGATTTTTATTGGTAAGTTCAAATATTAATTGTGTCTTAACAAATACATACATGTCGAGTGTGTGTGTGTGTGTATGTGTGTGTGTGTGTGTATGGTATAATCAATACCATTATGAAATCGAGTCTAGATCAAGAATTGTTGCCTGTGAACGTAATAGTAGGTCAGATTGATGTTAGAGTGAACTGGCGGATTTTCTTGTCTCTACTGATAGTCCTTGATTTACAACAGGTGGCTTAGTGACCATTCAGTTACAACAGACTTTCCCAAAGCTACTTACACCCGGATATGAAGTTCTGACAGTCAGGCTTACCCCCCCCCCCCTATAATCACCTTATCACATTTTGGACGCTTGGCATTCGGCCCACATTTGTAGCTGTTTGTAGCATCCCCCAGTCATGGGGCCATAATTTATGATGTCAAAATTTATGAAATCAAAACACCCATTGCTGGATTCACTTTATGACTGCCGCAAAAAAGATCGTGAAATCTGGCATGGTCATCTGGAGACCCGCTTACTAATCGGCATGTCTTACAACTGTAATTCCAGGCACAATTATGGTCATAAGTTGAGGATTACCTGTATTTGTAAGGCACCAGAATTACTTGGTTGAGTTGGACGGCTATGGAAATGAATGAATGAATGAATGAATGAATGAATGAATGAATAAAGGAAGGAAGGAAGGAAGGAAGGAAGGAAAGAGAGAGAGAGAGAAAGAGAAAGAAAGAAAGAAAGAAAGAAAGAAAACAAATAAAATCAGAAATTACAAAAGAAAATATTTAAAAGTTTTAATTGCAGATTGATGACTGAGCAAAGGAATGTGTGAATTCTCAGTCATTTTAAACACCGCCTGTCCTTGGCCTTGAAAGGGTTGTCTAGGAATTGCTGACCGGACCATTTCTGCTTTTGTGGATTCTGCATGAGCATCTACAGCCCATTAAATCTGGCCCAGAGCCCAGAGGAGGCACTCTATTTTAACTGAGCCTCCAGCCAGGCCCTCCGTTGATGGCCCTCCCCAAAGCGGAGCAAAGCCTTACTTCTGAGCACTGCCCGGGAGCTACAGCCACAGTAGCAGCCCCTTCACTGGAAGTGAAACAGTCTCTCTCAGTGCTTTGAAAGCGTGGAAGCCAAATGCCTTCCCAGTCCTGCTTTACTCCCAACACGTGAATTAAGCCGATCTGAGAAGCAAAGCTACGTCGCTGTGCAGAACCGTGGTGCTCAGCAAATGATTAAAATATCAATGATGTCGAGATCTGAGATCCAGATCATTTCAGCCTGGCTGTCCCAAGAAATGTGAAGAGGGGATCCTCCAGTCTTGGAACCACAACGTGCCAAGCCTTAGAGTCCTGTTGAGGAATCAATAGATCAGTAACCTCTTGACTTATGACGGTGGGATTTTTCTCTCAAACAGGAACATCATAAAAGATCTATACCGAAGGACACTTGGAACCTTCTTTTAGACTTCAGTGCAATGATAGCAGACGATATGTCAAATTACGACGAGGAAGGTAATGATGCTTCTTGAGGCTACTGCAACTCACATTTTTTTTTAACCAACATTCCCCGGTTTAATTTTTCCCCCCCCTGCCTTTATTATTTTTAAAAATAGTTCAAGGCGGTGAACATACCTAATACTCTTTCCTCCTCCTATTTCCCCCACAACGGCAGCCCTGTGAGGTTGGTTGGGCTGGGAGAGAATGACTGGCCCAAAGTCACCCAGCCAGTGTTCATGCCTAAGGTGGGACTAAAACTCAGGGTCTCCTGGTAATTGGCTCAACGTCACTCAGCTGGCTTTCATGCCTAAGGCGGGACTAGAACTCAGGGTCTCCTGGCTTTAGCCTAGTGCAGTGGTTCTCAACCTGTGGGTCGGGACCCCATTTGGGGTCGATCGACCATTTCATGGGGGTCGCCAAGCAAGGCTGTCTGCCATTTTTTTTGTCCGCCATTTCCCCCCCCCCTTTTCCGGCGGGTGCCTTACCTCCCTTGGGCTGGGCCAGCTGGTGATTGGCCTGCTCCGTCTCTGCCGCTTGCCAGCTACGCCTCAGCCGGCGCAGGGGGCGGAACCACGCATGCGCGGCGCTCCCGGGCAGGGAAAGTCCTTGACTTACGACTGGTTGGGTAGTCCTCGACTTACGACCGGTTTAGTCCTCGACTTACGACCGGTTTAGTCCTCGACTTACGACCGGTTGGGGTCGCGGCATTAAAAAGGTTGAGAACCACTGGCCTAGTGCCTAAAGCGCGAGACCGAACTCTCTCTGTATGTGCCACTGATGCTGCTCAAATGCAATAGTTATTTTCCTCAACCCTTAATCTACCATCTGATTTGTTCATCAGTTCTCAGAGGGGTGTTTTTTTTTTAATTATGAGGAACCCAGAGAGTAAGCAAAGATTTGTTTGTCCAACATCTGAAAATAAGGCGGATTGGTCATTGCCATAGAGACCATGATCTTAATCCCAGAGAGCAGCCTTAAGCAAGCTACAGTATAAAAACCTGGCTTTAAAATGAATGGTGCTCACAGGCATTTCCTTGCTATGAAGGTGTTTTTTCCCTTATTTCAACAAAACCAGCTTGCCAAACCAGCTACTGCTGAGTCACTAACCCTGCCGTGTTTCCCTACTGCAACTCACCAGGCCATTGACTGGGCAAATTTTAACAATCCGTCACACCTTTTCCTGTGTTACGTTTTTTTTTCTCTGATTGCTTGAAAGGCCTACTGACATATGTCGGTGTTGACTTTAAGGCCCTTTAAATCCTGTAACAATTTAGGGCAGTGGTTCTCAACCTGTGGGTCGGGACCCCATTTGGGGTCGATCGACCATTTCACGGGGGTCGCCAAGCAAGGCTGTCCGCCATTTTGTTTGTCCATTTTTTTTGTCCGCCATTTTTTTCCCCTTTTACGGCGGGTGCCTTACCTCCCTTGGGCTGGGCCAGCTGGTGGTCGGCTTGCTCCGTCTCTGCTGCTTGCCAGCTATGCCTCGGCCGGCGCAGGGGGCGGAACCACGCATGCGCGGCGCTCCCGGGCAGGGAAAGTCCTCAACTTACGACCGGTTGGGTAGTCCTCGACTTACGACCAGTTTAGTCCTCGACTTACGACCAGTTTAGTCCTCGACTTACAACCGGTTTAGTCCTCGACTTACAACCGGTTTAGTCCTCGACTTACGACCGGTTGGGGTCGCGGCATTAAAAAGGTTGAGAACCACTGATTTAGGGCCTGGTTCTTATGACGGTCCATGTCTCCTACAACTTACCTTTCTGGTTGTTTAGATCAGTGGTTTTTTTTTTTTAAGTGGTTCTGGGACCCCCCTGAGGGTCGCTCAAGACCCTCTCAGGCGCCCGTCAAATCAAAACTATTGGCCAGATGCTGAAGTTATTTGCAAAAAGTTAAATTAGTGTCCCCCTTATTATTGTTTGGGTCTACTATTGCCGTTTCTACACGAGTCAAGAAATAATTAGTGTGTGAGCGTGTCAATTTTTAACTTTTCATATGGTAAATATTGATAGATACAACCTTCTTTATAGCTCCCAAGACCATGGAATACACTCCCCAGCCAAGGTTCATAGGTTCAAATCCCACCTTAGCTGTGAAAGCCAGCTGGGTGACTTTGGGCCAGTCACCATCTCTCAGCCCAAAGCACCTTACAGGGTGATTGTTGTGGGGAAAATAGGAGAAAGAAGTATTATGTGTGTTCACAGCCTTGAGTTATTTGTAGAGATAATAAAGGCAGGATACAAATAAACTGTTAAATTGTCTTGATTTCGATGTTAATGCCTTACGTTTAAATTGTATTTTGTTGTCCAAAGCCATCTTCAGGGCATATGTATAGGAGGATAATCATAATCTGAAGAGCTGGCATTTGTTGTTGTTGTTGTTGTTTTTGTTTTGCTTTCTTTCTGAGAGAAAAAGGTAAACTAATCTGGCTTGCCTCTTCCGGATCCATTGCCTACGCTTCCCTGGGGCTGGTTGCAAAAACACTGTCTGGGAGCAGGGGCAAAGATTCCCAGGATGAGAAAGCCTGAGTTAGCTTAATTCTGAAATTCTTGGGCCAGAGTGAAAATAAAACCCAAGGAAAACTTTGTTCAAGGAAGGAAAGAAAACGTGGGTGGATTTCAGCGGGAGAAAAAAAAACACACCGATCCTTTCATTTTATAAATGAAAGGTCCCTTGGACTGTGTTTAGCAGAGACTTAATGGCTGTGTGGCCTCAAGTAGGAAGAGGAGAGCTCTTCTAAAGAAGAACTTTTGAGAGAAATTAGGAAAAAAATCTCAGAACTGCTTTATTGTGGAACACTAAGGCCTTGTTTGTCAGTCCTAGAAGAGATCAACCCCGACTGCTCTTTAGAACAGGGCTTTTCAACCAGGGGTACGGGTACCACCTGTGGTACATTGGCACCTGGCAGGTGGTACGCGACCATCCTAGAAAAGCGGTAGCAGGAGAGGGGAATGAGCTGAACCGGTGGCAGCACCGCACAAGCCTGAGCGAGAGACGGCTGGAGCTGCAGGGCTGTCAGGGCTCAGCGGAAGCGCCAGGATCAGTGCCGCTTTCCAGCTGATTGGCGCTTCTTCAGGGCTGTCAGGGCTCAGCGGAAGCGCCAGGATCAGTGCCAGGCTCCAGCTGGAGCTCGGCACTGATCCTGGCGCTTTTGCTGAGCCCAGAAGAAGCGCCGATCAGCTGGAATGTTGCAGCATCTCCAGGGTCTTGTGATTTACATTCAGATGCTTGGCCACTGATTCATATTTATGACGGTCACAGTGTCCCAGGGTCATGTGAAGTGACCAAAACCTGCTGCAACCAATCAGCAGACGGGGGGGGGGGGGGAATAAAAACCAAACACCCCCCCACCCCCCGCTGCCAATCCTCAACAGAAATGCTCACAATAATGAAAACCTCGGGCAGGAGGAAGAGTGCCACCGGGTGGGCAGGCAGGTGTCTTGCTCGGCTGTGGCTTGGGGGGCACTTTTTTCAGTGCCATTGTAACTTTGAACAGTCATTAAGCGAACTGTTGTAAGTCGAGGACTACCTGTACTTTATCACTTTTTTCCTTTTGAGGGGGGTCATCAAGTTTTTGACACCTTGCTAGGCGACTGGTGGTACTCGGATGTTGCCATATCCTAAAAGTGGTACAATGGGTGAAAAGGTTGAAAAGTCCTGATCTAAAACAGATTTAAAACAAATTTTCTGGCTTTGCAGACCAGTGGGGGGGGATGATTCCGTGTCAGTAGTGGGCAAGAGCACACACACACACACACACACACACACTCATGTCCATTTACGTGAGCGGTAGACATGTGCGCCCATCATTCGCGCAAGTGGAGATGTGCACGCTTGCCCACCACTTCCGTGGCCCGGTTCTGAACAGCTCAAGGCCCTGTAGTTGGCCACAGCCCAGGGGTTGGGGACCCTTCCACTGAAAGGGGAAGACAAAAAAAAAGCCACAGTCTTCAACTAAAATTTTGGGAAGATGTAATCCCTTGTCTTTTCCTGTTCTCTTTTTCCCAGGTGCCTGGCCTGTTCTTATCGACGACTTTGTGGAATTTGCACGACCTCAGATTGCTGGAATAAAAAGTACGACAGTGTAGTGCTAACTGAACCTTCTAACCTTGTACCTAGTCTGTACAAATAAACATAATGGGGAAAAAAATTGCAGTCACTTTCTGCCAATGACTGAACTGGACCGAAGACCCAACCCTCAAGAGATAAAAAGCGGAGGGTGGCTGCAAACTTGTAAGGATACACCTTGGACCATATCAGACAGACTACAGGTGGCTTGGGCCCCCCTCTCCCAGCCTGGGCTGCCCTTAACCCCTTGGAAACTCCAGCATTGTGGATATCATCTTTTTCCCTCCCTCCCCTTTTTTTATCGGAGCCTCCTAATGCTTTCCATAGATCTTTTCATGTTTTTGGATGACTCTTTTTTGACATTTCCGGTTCCACCTAAAGTACGTTCTGTTTTTTTCACCAAGCAAAACTCTTTGGTATTCCTGTTTCACAGTTCAGTCTCACAATCCACTTGTCCTATTTCTAAAATGCCGAGAGAGAGAGAAAGAGAGAGAGAGAGAAAGAGAGAGAAAAAAAAGTTATCTTCAGCTAACATATTTTGGGGCTATCTGCAAAGACTGTGCTGAGACTATCCTAAAACAGTGTGTTTGGATCCATTTGTGTTTGTTTTTTTTTTAAAATGGTCGATTTACAGCTGTTGTCAGTGTGAGTGGCAAGGGCTTGTTGTTGTGGTTTGCTTGTGTGCTTGAAAGCAGATGTTGAAATGATCCAGCACAAACCTGGATTGTTGTCCGTCTCTGGAACAGGCTGGCCGGCTGCAGTGGTGCGAGATTCAGTGCCATTGAAACATAGGTTGGTTCACGACTTTGCAGCATCCTTGATGTCGGATGTATTGGGTGCCTCATGTCGACAGAGGAAGCTTCCTTTAGCATCCTGCTTCTGATGGGTGGCTTTTCTTGCTGATGAACACAACAGCCTTTTGCCACCTTGTTTCTGCACCATGTTGTGTGTGCGGCATCAAAAGAAAGAAGGATGATATTGGGCGGGCTTGTATGCATCGGATCGCCAATAGCTGTCCTGCTAACTTAACTGGGCCGTACTGTTTCTCAGGAAGATGTGGGCAGCTTCTTCTGGGAATTGGATCATTATCCCATGTTCCCAAAGTGAGAGAAAGTGTCCACATTTGATCACCTAACTGCTTATTTCTGTCTCTTCTATTTTTTATTTTTTTTATATGGAGTGGTTGAAATTGGAGTATTATTGAGCCTGGCTATTCCTAAGTTTCAATAGGCTTTACTCAGCAAGGACAGTGGGCACTCTAACGCAGGAATAAAAAAATTGCTCATCATAGCTCTTAGACTTACCCAGTCTTATTAGTCTTGAAATATCTTCAGTTACCCAGTCTTATTAGTCATCCATTAATTGCCCAGCTTTATTAGCCTTGAAATGCTCGTTGTCTCTTCAAGGAACACTCTCCTTCCCCCAGCCACTAAGTTCTACTGAATTCTTAAGACTTGAATGCAATACTCAAAACTTGTAATACTTGCTACGTTTTATGAAACTCTTGATTTGGGCCCAGGAAAGTTTTTGAAAATAGCAATGAATGTAATGCAAATTTATCTTTTGAGGCTGAGTAGCATAAGCCAAACCCACTCGCGTAGGAATAGAACGACCACGAAGGCGGTGGGTTGACTTGGTTCTCATTTTATAGCTGCAGTTCACTGTGATCATCGTGCAGAGACATCAGTGCCCAGACCAAGCTTTTTTTCTGTGAGCCTGTGCAAACCTCATCAGCCCGACGCCTGCAGGTATTTAGGATTTCAGATTTGACAGTGGGAGTAAGTAGATGGTTTGCAGGTCTGATGGCCTCCAGATGAGGGAAGGGTGCTAGATAGCAACTGCACGAACAGTCACCCCCTCTCCCTTTCGCACTGACCAGAGTGGGGTCTGTGTGTGGAGTAATTATTTAGTAACTGGAGTTCCTACTTATTGCTGGGCCTTCTCTGTTTGGTCATCCATCTTTTCCATGCCACTCCCAATTGTATCGGACGTAACCCGCCCGAATAGGTCCAGCACTTTCAATGGAAGAAAGAGAATCCTTTTAATTTGATTCTGCCATTGTATGCAGCGGAGATTAGCTATGTGCTTTACCGTGGCTGGATCATAACCGAGACTAACGCAGATGTAATGTTTTTTGGTGGTAAAGAAAAAAAAAACACCCCAAAATTGTCCTTTTGGGTACCAGCCAGGGGATGGGTCAGGTGACAATATGCGTGATGCCCTAATCATGTCAATGCTGCAGCTTGCACCCAGACATGCATATAAATTGTAGCATTGGCATGAAAGCATCATGACACACATAGAATAATTTAGTGGTCACTGCAACTTGCTGCAGATACCATTAAGCGCCCCGGAAACGTATGTTGTTCCTTTCTCATCTACTTACCTTGCTCTCTTCTCTTTTCCAGCATAAAAGCATATTTAGCTTTACATTTCAATGAAGGTGGATGCTAACAATAAGGTAGTTGAAAACCAGAACGTGTACTTTTAGGTCAAGAGCTAGCTCAGGACTGCAGATTGCAATCACTGCAAAGTTCAACAGTTTTGAAACACGCTGAAATGGAAAGATTTTACCCAGGCAAGAGGGAGATATCCAGCATTTTCATGTTTTTCAATCATGATGAGAGATTGAAAATGCTACACACCCACCGTGGTCCCAATATGTTTGGCTTGCCACTTTTTTTTTTTTTTTGTCCAACAGTAGACATTTTTTTAACTTAACACTTGTGGTTTTATTCTTTGTGTTTTTATATGATAGCAGCACTTGAAATACCTCCTGGCTTTTAATCGTTTAACACCACTTTGCTCTTTTCTGGGGAAAAAAAATAATCATTTGATAGAACAATATTGGAAACATGGATTCGAGGTATTTAAAACTCCTTTGTAATATTTAAGAACGAGAAGGGGCCGGTTTGATGTAAGTTCATGATGTTTTCTTGCTAATGTCTCTTGTATCCATGACATTAGAATGCACTTTTATGCAGATGCTAAAATAATAGGAGGAAAAATCTTAATTGCTTTTTAAAAAAATAAAAAATGAAACAACTCTTGTCAGGATCCTATAGCCACTCTCTCAGTAACGTTTTGGAAAAGTTTTAAGGAAACCATTGAATAAAATTGGAAATCTTTTAGCTGCTGGAATTGACAAAGTCAAGTATGTTATTTACTCTTTTATTGTTTCTTGTGTAAATATCAGCGAAGACTTGAATTATGAAAAACTCTACAAAGTGTGCGTGTGCTGTTTTCTGTCTTAAAATTTGGGTACAGCTTTCTCAGAATGAGTCATTGATGTATGCTATGTATTTTTTTTTTGTGTGTTCCAGTGTTTTGTTTTTAATTTTAATGAGATGTACTGAATTCTATCCCTATGCTGAAGATTAGGGCATAAATGCCATGCTGTTCTTGTTTTTTAAGATGATTCCTTTTGCATTGTTGAGGCCTTTTCAACAAAATGGAATTTGCCATCAGTTTGGTACTACACAATTTATAATTACTGTGTAATTATAAAACTGCATTACATTAAGCATTGCTGTCTTAAGTAGCAGAGAAACTGAGGTTGTTTGTGTGATAGCATTCTTGAATTTTAAAAAGTGGTTTTAAATCCAGAGGCAAAAATTGGTCACCTGCTTTTCAGTGGGATGTGTACTGTCAAAGTGGTGCTAGGGTTTGACTGTGTTTAGTGGCAGAAATATTTGGCTTAATTATTTGTTTCTGAATGTAAATGCCTGGCTCTAGCAAAGACTAAAAATGTTCAGACATATCCCCATGTATGTGTGCATGCTTTTTTTTTTTTAAGTTTTAAAAATGTAAACTGAATTTCTACTTGGGTTGATTTAATTAATAAAAACAACCCATACGTGCATCCAACGGTAACTTGACCCTTCCTAAATCATTTTCCTTTTGCCAAATACTAGACAAGCAGTAAATGCTTACTAATCTTATCTACTTTTGGAGTTTTATTGTCGTTATGTAAGACTAGATCTTCTCAGCCACACAGATCATTTGGTAATTTTATTTCAGTCACGTGATCAACATTTTTCTGTAATTTGAATTGTTATTACTGCGAAAAATGCTCGCTGCAATCCAGAGTCAATAAAATACTAGCCCAGTTGTCATGGCAAACCTTTACATGAATTATGCCATTGGAGAAGAAGCAAAAATGACTTCGTTTCTTGATTATTTTTATTTTATTTTTTTTTAAAAAAAAAATCATGGTGAAGAGAGGAATAAGAGAATATTGCAAATTAACATTGTGCTTGCCATTAAAAAAATGTAGATTACGGTTGCACAAAGGAGGGTTTCTTGTTCCCAAACATGGTTTGAAGTTCCTAATTTGTGGGGGGGAGTGTGTGAGAAAAAAAAAATGGGTACCTTGATGTTTTATTTGGTTGGTCCAAAGCTATGAATTGTGAACCTGCTAAATAAAGTAACTTATTTCTTGAAAACTACCCTGTGATACCCCCTCTGAAGGACTTTTTTTTTTTTTAAAAAAAAAATAACTTTAAAGAAGCTAAACACAATGAAGAACTGAACTGAACAATTCTGGCCAGAACTGAAGAAGCTTCTTGGATGAGAAGCGAAACGTCTTTGAAGAATAAAAAAACCCGGAGTCCAGTTGCCTTTTGGAAAGCACCTTTGGGTCTCAACTGAATATTGCTTGCAAATCATGTATGTCAGTTGCTAAGAGTTGTAGTTTTCAGATGGCCACTGGCGCAAAAAAAAAAAAAAAAAAAAGCCCCGTCAGCGAATTGCAGAATAAAGCAGGTATTTGTCATTGAAAAAAGGAAGTCTTACCTGCAACAGGTGATGGATTCTGAGACAGTGCCAAATCTGTTATTATAATAAAAAAGGAACAGGTGTTTCAGGTGCTATGAAATGTTCATCCTCAGGTATCTAAAAAGCAGAGTAAAAATGACCTTGAGTCTAGCCCCAGGGGTAGGCAACCTCGGCTCTTTTATGACTCATGGACTTCAACTCCCAGAATTCCCGAGTCAGCACAGCTGACTCGGGAATTCTGGGAGTTGAAGTCCATGAGTCATAAAAGAGCCAAGGTTGCCTAGCCCAATGCTTGGTGGTGGTGGTGATGCAATTTTCTCGGCAGTGTCCTAGACATGTGCGTTGCCTTTTTTTTTTTTTTTTGTAACACTGAGTCAACAGCCGAAGAATTGATGCCACCAATTAAAGCCAGGCGTCAAAATAATCTCCATCATTAAGAGGAACAACAAGCAATGACCTTTCTTTAATACTATGGCTGCATTCATAAAACCTGATTAACCAGTTCACTGAGTTTTATTATGTGAGTTCAGGTAACACGTTGGCTAGTTTATGGCTCAAGGTTTGTGCTCCAGGTGAGGCAACTCTTAAAAAAAAAGTGTAGCACGTTTTGCAAATGTTATCTGCCAAATCTTCATCCGATCAGATTGTGTGTGTGTGTGTGTGTAGGGACAATGTAGTGAAGGCATTTACTCTTGAGGCAAATACAAGAAAGAAACATTTCAAACCTCGTGTCAAATTATTCTCATGTTATTCAAATGTGGGTTGAATTAGATTCAGTGTCGGTAAATAGACGTTTTGAAGGCCAATGGAAGGAAAGTATGTGGGAGTAACATGCATTCAAATATGTAAAAGTTTGAAAATAAATCTGGATGAATTGAGGCTTGTGCTTTGTTCAAAAACTCTCGTTCCTTTCTGTAACACTGTCCATGCACTGCAATTCAACCTGCAATTCATCATCCCCGACTTGTTCAGAAATAAAGTCAAGGCAGTGAAAAGTCAAATATTTTATTCAATAAATATAATTTCCATAAATTTTTTGTATAACAACATATTGACATAGCAGTACAGGAAGCTGCATTCGACTGTCTTGCCACAAAGCATCTTAACATGTTAGCGGGTGGCCACAGTGACTTGATGTCCAGAATCCTTTGGACCACGGATTGCTCTGGCTTCCGGTTGTTCTGCTCTGTCCACTGCATACGACTGAAGCAACTCGGGATGACTTCTGTCCTCCCAACTGGAATATTCGGCGCCTTTCCAAAATTTAAGGCCAGTAAACCCCCATCGTGCTTGTTTAAAACAGATCATCATTAAGGTTCATTCTTCACGAGCATAAGGACAGAATCAATCAAGCACATTTTAGGAAGCCATCTTTGGCATAGTGGGAATAACATTTCTTTTGCAATCTAAAATTCAAAAATATAGCATTTTACAAAGGGGAGTGTACATCGCTCAAATCTACTACTGAAATAAAACGAGGCGGATTTCCCCTAAACAATAGCCATTCATTTGGAAAGTACAAAAATTATGTCGATTATGTTGGGTTTCTTTAAAACCAGACTATTTGGCTCTAATCTGGTGATAGTTATGTCTTGCTGAAATCAGTTCATTAATTGAAGCATATTCCTTTATGTTCCCCTTCCCCCACAATTACGCATGATTATGTTTAATGGAAGCTACCCCCAGATTAAATACATACAGGACCACAAACTCAAGTGTGTTACGGTTTATAGAGGACGAAGCTTTTAAAACATTTAAGCCCACTTCCAGAACCTCAGAACTTATCTCAAGAACCTCTAAAATACGGAACAAGACAAAAGACCAAATGTGCAAAGTCGCTGCATTCTCTACATTACTGCTAGCATTTTTTTTTAATTGTGACAGCATCAACTTTGCCAGTAGGTTTCTCTAGCGCTAGGATATACTTTTAATTCCATCCACCCCTAAGAACTAAAAGCAGCTTTTACAATTATATGTTCTACTTCGGCTGCTCTAGTAGATCTGTCCTAGGGTGGCTGGTGATCTTTAGTAAGTGCTTAGTTATGTTGAAGAAACTGCAATCTCCATATTGCAAAAATGACAGTTTCGTTAGTAGGTTTACTACAACGACAATACATATTAAAAGAAACCGTCCTATATCAAATCTCAGTAGTCCTCAGTTAACAACTGTCCTGTTTTGCAACCAGTTATGACAGCGCTGGAAAACTGATTTTATAACCAGCCCTCCAACTTACAGCTTGTTACAGCCTCTCTGATTCACACGGCAACTGCCGTGCGCTTATGATCAGCGCCCTGCTGTCAGAAGATCATTCGTGATCACCACAGCCAGCTTCCAACAAGCACAGTCAATGGACAAGCAAGGAGTGCAGTGAAGTCACTGGTCAGTCACACAATGACTCATTTCGTGACCCTGGGCGATGACCGTGCCTCACTTAGAAATATAGTTGCCAATTCCAATTGTGGTTGTTGAGGACTACCTATATCACGGGTGTCAAACTCGCCGTGTCATGTGACATGTCGTGCTGTATTGCAACATTTTTCACAGTGTTGGAGCTGTGGTGGGCGCGGCTTCCGCATGATGCAACCGGCCTGCAGGCCGGCAGTTTTGACACTCCTGACCTATACCATAACATTTCAGCCCTTGAATTCCTAAGTTTCAGCAGAGTCTACTTCAACAGTACCTGCTGATGCCGGTATTGAAGCAGTCTGTTTCGCCATGCAACATATAGTTTGGATCGCTGACCTACTCCCAACTGCAGGTCTAAATCTATTTGTAGACCAAGACCGAAGGCTCCCCTATTAAGTCAATGGCATACCATAGGAAGAATTCCATAAAGCAGAATGGTTGCATGGCTTAGAACAGGCGTGTCCAACCTGGGCAACTTTAAGACTTGTGGACTTCAGCTCCCAGAATTCCCCATCCAGTATGGGTGGCTAGGGAATTCTGGGAGTTAAAGTCCTCAAGTCTTAAAACTTGCCAATGTTGGACACTCCTGGCTCAGTACTCAGCCACAGTATGGTTACTCAGCCTCAAGTATGGTTACTCAGCCTCAAGTACTCAGCCACAGTATGGTTACCTTTATGTCTTGTTCGGCAAAACTAGCACGCTGTGGTTTGGCTTGAGGCATGCTCAAGATCGCTCGTAGACAGTTTATCTGTGCCTACACAAGACCAAACCAAGCAGTTCAGCTAATCCATTTTTCAGATAGTAACCCATGTTATTTAGCAAATATTAGTTATTGAAAGACACAATTCTTAACAACCAAGAAAGCAATCTTGTCAATAACCCTTTGCACAAAATTGAACAAGAAATATAATACTTAAAAACAAAATGTAAGTACAGGTAGTCCTCAACTTACAATTCATTTAGTGACCATTCAGAGTTACAACGGCACTGGAAAAAAGTGAATTATGACTATTTTCCACACTTAAACAACCTTTGAGGCATCCCCATGGTCACGTGATCAAAATTCAGAAGCGTGGCAACTGACTCATATTTATGACAGTTGCAGCATCCCAGGGTCACGTGATCCCCTTTTGCAACCTTCTGATAAGCGAAGTCAAGGGGGCAGCCAGATTCATTTACCAACTGTGTTACTGACTTATCAACTGCAATGGTTCACTTAACAACGGTGGCAAGAAAAGTTGTATAATGGGGCAAAGCTCACTTAGCTACATAAATCTTGGGCTTAATTGTGGTCGTAAGTCGAGGACTACCTGGTATGTATACACAAATCTGCCCCGTCACTGGTTGTAACTCCATTTTTGTTTAGAGGTTTAGTCTGCCTTTATTACTTCATAAGCAACTCAAGGCAGTGAACATACACAATACTCCTTCCTCCTTCTACTTTCTGTACATAGAAACCCAGTATTGGAACGACGAATTGTGACTGAACTTTGCAGTTTTACAGTGAAGTTTCTGATCACTTGTTAAAAACACAGACAATCCAGACATCATTTCCCAACAAATACTAATTCCTTTTTATCCTGAGAAAAGTTTGAACTAAAAAAGGGTACATTTATGGTTCTTTGGATCGCTGGGCAATGTTTAGCGATTTAAAACGCATCTTTTTCCCTGAGTGTGGTTGATTTACTGAGTGAGTTTATACAAATTCAGCTGCACTTCCATCAACTCCCAAGCTAGTCAAAATTCATAACAGCACACCCTTTCTTAATAGGACGTACTGGAATAAAATAATAGAATTCTAGTGTTGGAAGGGATCTCTAAGATCATTTAATTCAGTCCCTTATGCAGTGCAGGAACTGCTAAAGCCTTTCGGACAGATGATTGGCTGGCAGTTCTTACCATTAGGGAATTCCTGCACTGGAAATCTCCTTTACTGTAGTTTTAAGTTCATGTGGGAAAAAAAAATTCAACCTGGCATCTATTTCACAGGTGGAAAGTTAGTACTTTTTAGTTGCAAAGACAATGGACTGAATTTGAGGAGGCGTCTCTCTTTATAGGATCATCAAGAAACCAAGTCCCTTAACTGAGTGATTTGTAATGTGGGTTTTGTGTTCCTATGGTGGCTGAATGTGAGAACAGATGTCAATCCTAGGTTATTTCTTTTCAACAGCCATATTCTGAGGGATGATCAGTCAACTCTATTGTCAACTCGTATGTCATATGATGCCATGCCTCACTGGGGGAATTAAACCTAGACCAGGGATAGGCAACCTTGGCTCTTTTATGACTCGTGGACTTCAACTCCCAGAATTCCTGAGCCAGCCATGCTGAGGGGAAAGGGAGAGTTTCCAAACTGAGCCATGCTGGCTCAGGAATTCTGGGAGTTGAAGTCCACGAGTCATAAAAGAACCAAGGTTGCCTACCCCTGACCTAGACCATCATGTGGCGGAAAGACAAATGGGACTTGCTTCATTTTCAGTGAGCATAGAGAAGATGGCTTTCCAAACCACTTAGCTACTCATCCTGCAACTGACGTAGAAATTCCTGAAGCCAACACGGATCCAATGCTCTTTTGGGAGTCCTTCAAGGACTGTCATTTGAGCTCCTTCTGCCCCGAATCCTTTACCCCACCGTTGCGCTACGGGTGAGTTGTTCCACTCTGTTCGCCATGACCAAGACTGAACACGTCATCAGTGGCATCTTGATTTGGAACAGGGAACTCTGCAACTTAGTGGAAAGCAGTGGAGCCAAAATACTAAGCAGGTGTTACCAGAGCAGTAGCCTCATCTGGGAAGTTGAAAACTATTCCACAAAATGCGACAATCCATTTCGGTATAGCTGCCAAGAAAAATGACATGATCATGTCCGTGGAGTTATTGGTCTTGAGGGGGGAAAAAAATGCCTTTCTTTTCGTGTTCTGCAGACCCTCAAAAGACTTAATAGAATTGATCCCATCATCCCCCAAAATATAATGAAAAATCAGCCGGCTTCCTTCCTTTGGCTTATCTCAACTCATACTATTGCTTAATCTGTTGTAATTTGACGTGAGTTTCTACATTTGCTTTTTCTTTGTTTTTCAATGTATTTTGGCCTCATCCTCAACCTAGAAGTAAACGTGAGTTACTATAACACGTAAACATTCAAAGAAAGAAATGACGAAACTTAAATCGTGATCCGGTGTAAAATACATTTGCTTTCCTTCCATTTGACCCGACTTGCTGGTCACAGATCAAACAACAGGAGAAGGAAACAGGTCTTCACTCGGTTGTTACTTTTGCCCCTTAGTTAGAAACTGATACCAGGCTTGGACAGATGGAGTCTTAAACTCTTCCTGAATTTGTTTAAATGCATGCTTCTTCTGCACCCTTACACACACTGAGGAGGGACGAGAAAGAAATGGGAATTTAAAAAACAAAAACAAAAACACGGAAGTCAGTTCCAGTAAGAATTGTACATCTGTGGAGAGAAAGAATTACATTCTAAACGTCATACAAAAAACCAAAGTGGAAATATTAATCGCACGATGACGTGGATTTAAATAAATGCTTGGAGTTTTGATACTTCTTTCAATTTTGGATTTTTCTCAAAATTATTATTTTTTTTGGGGGGGGGAGGGGAGGGGAAGGGGAAGACAAACCAGAATGGAAAGGATGGATATGAGTGATCCGTGACAATGATGAAATGGTACTCCTTTAAATGAGAACTTGGGGTAGAAAGGCAGGATAGAAATAAAACGAGTAAATGATATTTGGAATAAGGGGAACACATTAAATACGTTGGAATAAGCGCGGGCTGATTGCGAGGGGCCATATCCCTGAAAAGCTCTGCTTGAAATGAATGGCATTCTGCCAGAAGGCTACTAACCTAGGGAACTTTAAAATGAGTGGACTTCAACTCCCAGAATTCTGGGAGTTGAAGTTCCACACATCTTAAAAAGTTCTCTGGTTTGAAAACCACTGCCACACTGAATCAATCTCTTGGCTCGTAACGGGTGGGAAAATAATCAGCAAAATAAAAGGAACTGATATTCCTAAAAGCTATGCAAGTATATGGCCAGTTCAGAGAGTTTGAACAAGTGGAGTTTCTGATAATTGCTTAATTTTGGAATCGGGGGCCCAGCCCAAATCTTGGAATGGGGAAGATGACCCTGTAATTGATCTGGAGGGACCCAGAGAGGCATTCTCAAATTCTGAAATTTGCTGCTGGCAGAAGGAAAAAGAACCCCCGCCCCCCCGATAATTTATGATGGGTTTTCTGCAGCCACAGAGGTGGGACTGGAGTAGCAAAAGCAAATGCCAAACTTTTTCATCTCAACCCCCTTCCCCCACACAGCTTATCGGGGAAAATGTGGGAAGGGGATGTGGGAGCTAACGCTTTCAATGCTCCGTTTGTGGCATTTGGGCCCACCAACCCGTGTGATTGAGATCAAGAATTCACAAGACACAATTTCTTTATGCTAAGGCCATCATCTCGTTTATTGTCCCGAACAGCATGCAGCTTCATTTGATATAAACTATGTACAAGTGCCGCTGTGTATTTTTTGCCGCCCCTGCAAAATCAGGGAGAATTCTTAAGTGCTCTCAACAAGAGTATAACATCTCTAGATAAACAGATTTGGGGGGGGGGGAAGGGAGGGAAGAAGAAAAATAATGCCTCAAAAAGCATCCTTTCCCCCAGATTTGAATCAAGAATGTCCAGAAATAAAGCTAATTTATTTAACAGCTTCCTTAAGACTTTTTTTTCCCCCCCCTGCAAATGAAAGTAAATATATGTGTCCCAGGATAACGTTGCAGGATCCAATCTGAGTCGGTCACTGGGACCAAAGGTTTATTCTTCCAAGCTTTTGGCCTTGTGCGGGAGTTCATTCTCCCTCTCCAGAATATGCATTCCCCCCCCCCCGATGTTCAAAATCTTTCAGAATTAGCTAAGACAATGTATGAAGGACGATCTTTTCAGCTTGTGGAGAAGAATTCCATTTCCCAGTTTTAATAATGAGTTGTGGATATTTGGGAACCAAAGCAATCGCTTTTCTAAAGGGTTTCTAGCTTATTATTATTATTATTAATAATGTGACCATGGAAAATTAAAAGGATCCATCAAAACGACGCTAATGTTTCCACCGGAATGTACAATTTTTCAACAGTATTTTGTTGCAAATACCAGGCTTAAATCTTTCCCCCCCCCTCCTAATATATGAACCTGGCCATGACATTTAAAAAGGATGCCATAAGGGGCTGGTAGATTGGTTACAACCAAGTTGTCATATGGGTTTCCACAAGGCATTGAGAAAAGTCTCAAGTAATGGATTCCATTGTGGATAACGTCAAGAAGCTTCGGTCGCTGGTACAGAAAGGTTCCGTAGAGCTCCATGATCTAAAGTAATAACAAGAAAGAAACGTTGCTGACGGGAAGCCCGGGTTCAAGATACGAATGACCAAGATACGATCTAAAGTTGGGGGCAAATTAGGCACAAAAGATGCAGGAAACTCCCAGGACCATGATCAGAAATGGTAAGAGTTGTATACGTTCTTGGGAACGTTATTACCGTTAGATCAGAGTTACGACTTGTTTTCATACAGTTACTCTAATCCAGAGTTCCACATGCGTGGAGGTTTTATGTAAACATAGGCATGCTCTAAAGCAGAGGCGAGGAACTACGGCCCCTTTATGACTTGTGGACTTCAATTCCCAGAATTCCCCAGCCAGCAAAGGCCACAGTCCCCAACCTCTGCTCTAAAGCTTTTCCCTCTCATAGAAGACTGGGCCAAGCCACTGTATTCTAGAAAGTTTATGTCTCCAGAATGCTGATTATGCACATAGGCAGAGCTACGAAGGAACAGAAGGAATCCTATAATTCAGTGTTTCTCAACCTTGACAATTTTAAGGCATGTGGACTTCAACTCCCAGAATTCCACAGCCAGCGTTGCTGGCTGTGGAATTCTGGGAGTTGAAGTCCACATGCCTTAAAATTGTCAAGGCTGAGAAACACTGCTATAATTGGTGTCCAACCCCCAAATGAGAGATCATGTGACTATTTACCCCAGCCACCCAAAATCAGCTGAGCAAAACACCGCAAATGGATATGTTTAATAACACAACGCTGAATTTGGAGCAATCAATGCAGGGGACAGTTGGATGGAAGAGAAACGAAGGACAGATTTTTGATGATTTGGAGAAAACTGTGCACAATGAAAACAAGAAATGGAACGAAGGTTCTGTTAAGCGATTTAATAGGTGTTCATTCTGTTAAGGAGAATGTTAGGCACTGTATTTGCTTTCCTTTATACTCCAAGCATTTAAGCACACAATTAGATGACATGTGAGATCACGCGTCCAAATTATTCAATAGGTTTGATTTCATGCTCTGATCCTCATATTTGACAGAATATTAAGTACGAAGAAGATATGGTTGGTAACGCAACTTTCCTTAATAGTTGGTAAAGACCACAGAAATCGGTTTAGATTTGTAGACACTGGGAGACTATACACCTGCCAGTTGGATAGGAGTCCTGGACTCTCCACCTGAGACGTATCTTAATGGGCTTCAGTTGAGACCGATCCTCTTCACAAAGACAGAAGCGGGCTATCAAATGCCGCATAGATGATTTCCATCTGTTCCATCTATACTAATTATGTTACGATGGAACAAATTAAAGAAGAGATGGCCTGCAGAATACATTTTATTTGGGTCACTTCTGTAAAGTATTATGGATCATTACCGTAAACCACTGTGGAAATGTTTTTAACTTATATCCAGGTTAGCTACTATTGCAAGGAAAGTGACTAATACGTTTTCAAATCGAAATATAAGGCGAAGTCCACTTTGCATCTCTGCCTGCGTGTGAAAATTTTGCGCCTTGAAAATATGCATTTCTTGGTATTTTGCTTAGGGAACTAAATACTGTCCAAATAATTCTGGGAAATGACTGTACTCTCCCAGATTGTCATTACTGTTAAATCCTTGATTTTAACGAATCAAGTTTTGTACAAGTAAGATCAATTGTTGCATTACGAAATACTGCAGTCTAGACCCCAGTGTCAAAGTGCCCGGAAGGCAGTACGGTTTTAAATCTTGCATTGCAAAATATAAATTAAAGACAATTTAGAAGTTTGTTCTAATTTGGCAGAATTTCAAAGTACTCTTTTGGCGATCCGTCTTCCACACACGTCAGCCTGCAGGTTAGATGAGTGAGTACTTCATCTTCTATCAAACATGAGAGTCAAATCATATCCTTGTGTGTGTCAAGATGATAAAACAGAGAAAAACATTTTGAAAAAAAATCACAAGACGTATTTATTCAAAGTTGATTTCGAAGCTGGCAGTACCTACCTTTTGTAAGAACCATAGCTAGGACTTATGACCTTCTCTCTGAGTGACATTTTTACATTAAACTTTCAATGTACAAGATAGCACAGACTTCTGAATATAACACTTGCTTCATTTCCAATGTAGCATCACACATTGTACGACTAAAATGGGGCTAATGAGATAGGAGTAAACTCCTCCAAAATAATTCCAATTTCCGATCCAAGGCTGCATTCAGACTTGAATTATTAAACCACTTTTGTGGATTTGTGCAATCCCTCATTCCATCATTGGTCATAGTCTGCACATCATGCTAAACCAGAGAAAAAGACTAGCCAAGGTTACACCAACTAAGCTTAGCATATAATGAAGATGAATCTGCTATCTTTTTGCCTGAATGGGCTACACCTGTTGCATACATACGACCCAACAGTGACTACAAACATAACTCTCTCTCGTGGAAGATTGATGTGGATAACAATCATTTTAAAGGGTGGACATGAAAGAGCTTGATATGAAAATTCTGGTGCAATCAAGGTTGCTCTCCTTGACCATAAGGGCTGAAGAGGGAGTATCCATAGGGGGTGGTTAAAAAGTCAAGATTGCAACCATGATGGTTTGATCAAGGCTCTGTGTCTGAGGCGCAAGGTATACACCTCTGGGTCAGAGGAATGAGTTCCAAGTATCTCTGCATGGTGAATTAGAGAGAGACACTGTATACCCTCCTGCAGGGTAACCTTGACACTGACAAGACCTCATTCCATACACATTTCAATCCTAAGTAGTGGCAGGCAGGCATTCTAATGGTAGAGAATATCCAAGAGGTGCCAAGATACCTTATCAGAAATCATTACCCCGGGGAGAGAAAAAGCTAACGTGAGATCAATCAGATACTGCTCCCGGTTTAAAAATGTCTAGGAAATATTTTATTTTATACATCTTGCCTTCTTTTCTTTACAAAGAGAGACAGGTTACTGTTTTATTTTTTTTTAATCCGGCTTGTAACAGTTCCCATTTTTATGAAGGAAAAATAATCACTTGAGTAAAAAAAACTTAAAATGGAGCTGCACAGGGATAAATAGCCTTGAGGATATTATTTAAAACAAAAAACAAAACAAAAAACAATGAGGAAGTAACATTCAGAAGAGCTGAGCACTGAAAATTACAATTTAGAAGTGACCATAGTTAAGTTTTCCAACATTTTTTTTTTAAAGTAACCAGCTACTAGTAAAAAACTACTGCATCCTTAGATTAGGACTGCAAACATCCAGCTGACCAATAGATAGCAGCAAACAAACATAGAAAACTAATACTCTATGCCAGGGGTAGGCAACCTTGGCTCTTTTATGACTCGTGGACTTCAACTCCCAGAATTCCCCGAGCCAGCCAAGCTGGCTCGGGAATTCTGGGAGTTGAAGTCCACGAGTCATAAAAGAGCCAAGGTTGCCTACCCCTGCTCTATGCCATCCAATGGTTGTCCGGCCTTTTTTTTGCCATAGAAATCTGATAGCTGTACTACTAACTTGTGTGGGCCATTTGCAAGTTCTCCAGATGTTTCTACTGATCTTTTGAAAGCAGCATCCTACTTTTCTTGCCATCCAAAGAGGACTGCAAGACATCATCCATGCCCTCTTCTTGTTCAAGTCTGTCTCCCCCAAACTGGGAATCTTAGCCTAATAGCTTGCTTGATCTCAACCTATCCCCACTCAAACTGTTGTTTGATTGTGACCAAGGCTGGACAAAGTGCTCTCGTTTGATGCTTGAGAAAGATGGCTAATGTCAAGGAAAGTAGAAAACAATCTTAACCTGGCACTTAGACAAGCATATAGAAACATTGGGCAAAAAGTTCCCGACCTTCTCGTTCTACAACATCTTTGAAGAGTTTTCACCTGTTCTTTTTAAGATGCAACGGATAGAACCTTCCGTAAATTAAGGAACGGTTCTCACTGATCTTCCTGGTGAGGATCTTTTCAAAATTTACAAAACAGACCTGTATAAATTAGCGAACATATAAATAGGTTTAGCATTTATTTCTGAATGGCGTTGTGCTAGTTAAAAAAGGTCTACTTTTAATCATTTTTTGAGGTGGCTTTAGATCAGTGTTTCTCAACCTTGGCAACTTGAAGAGGTATGGACTTCAACTCCCAGAATTCCCCAGCCAGCACAGCTGGCTGGGGAATTCTGGGAGTTGAAGTCCACACCTCTTCAAATTGCCAAGGTTGAGAAACACTGCTTTAGATTATTACTTTTTACTCAGATGTGAGCTTTGTTTCACATTGTCAAAAGTAATTGATGTTCGCACAGTCGATGAACAAGAATTAAGAGGTAGACCTGCCAATTTTTTCCTTTTTTTTCCTGAAGTGAAAATTTCTGGGGAGGAAACGCAAACCTTGCAGAGCTAAAAGGAAACTTGGCGGCATGTCTAGAAGCGGAGACACGTGTTGATCAAACACAGGACCAGCCTTCTGATTTTAAAAGGCAAAGCAGCTAGACCAGTGTTTCTCAACCTTGACAATTTTAAGGCATGTGGACTTCAACTCCCAGAATTCCACAGCCAGCATTGCCTTAAAATTGTCAAGGTTGAGAAACACTGAGCTAGACCATGGGAAGGGAAAAGAGGAGAGTGGTCTGATTTTAAGAAAAGGACATGCAAGGGAAGGGGAGAAACTATACTGAAACGCACAGAGAAGTAGATAGGCAAAAACGATGCACACACAGGGAGCTCAGAGCAAGAAAAAGCCGCCTTGCACACTTGTGCATCACTGGGCAGTGCTCAAAAAGAACAGGGAAATGGTCCCCTGAGACAGCTTATCACGCCAAAGCCACTAAAGGCACAACAGCAGTTGCAGGATCAGAGAAAAAGGACGGCATAATAATAATAATAATAAAAAAAAATTCAACCAGTTTTTCAACAACAACCAGTAACGCAACGATCTCTCATTCCCCCACATGAAAAGCACAAACTTGGATCTTCTCTTACGATCCCAAACTGAACCTAGGAAGACGGTTTCCTGTCTTGGACTGGACTAGACATCTATAGTTGTCGGCTCATCGTGTTCCAGTTTATAGGAGAACTGTCTGCAGCAAAGGCATTTCAGAGAAATTCCACACCTGTTGACTCGGGTGGGGCTGCACCGTCCCATTAGTCGCTCCAGCAGTCTTCTAAAAGATGTGCAGGCTGGTTCCCCATCGGAGAAGCAACACATGGACTCCAAGCAGTTGACACCTGGACCTGTCTTAGTAAGCTGTGGAGGGCAAAAAAACAAACAAACAAACAAACAGGGAAAGCAAGCAGGAGAGAAGTTAGCAAACCGTCACCGGATCTTTGGTTTTTTTTTTTGCTAGAATAGTTACAGACTATTTTTAGAAGCAGAGATGCAGTTCTGATTTAGCTTGCATGCATCTTCTGTGTATTTCACGTAAGCGCTGGGAAGCTTGCTTAATTCTATAAAAAGTCTGAGAGTTATGATAGTAGTCACGATTCATTTGTCTGTTTGACAACTGAAGGCCAGAAGATCTGAGAACTAGGTTCCAGTCTACCAGTCACTTGTCTCTCTCTACCACTAATTAACAACCAGCACTCAGGAATCTATTTGCAAAGTCTGGCCGACTTCAAGGGGAGTCAACGGACAGAAATTCAGATAGAAAAGAGACTGAAGTTGGATCATTCATAGCTGCTTGCCAATGTTCTCTCTACTTCTTGCACGGTAAATCAGATTCACTGAGAATACACTGGTCCAAGCAATCATGTGGCTGCCCTTTCTCGGTGCCTGTAGGCTATGTGGGCCTGGATGGAGAACAATAGGCTTCAGCTGCACCCTGGCAAGACAATGGCTGTGGGTGCAAGGGGCCTTAAGGTCCAGTTGTTTATCGCCTTTAGTTCTGGACAGGGGTTGCACTAATCCAGGGTGTTCTCCTGGACTCACGACTCCTGCTCTTTGAGGCAGCTGTGGGTAGGAGGGCTTTTGTATAACTTCACGTTATGCACCAATTTTGTCCTTATCTGGATTTGGCAGCCCTCTGCATGGTCACTCATACCTTAGTCACGTCTCGGTTACGTTACTGCAATGCACTCTACATGGGGCTACCCTTGAAGAGTAGTCCAAAGCTATAGCTGGTGCAGAATTGATGGGTTAAGACAGTGGTTCTCAACCTTTTTAATGCCGCGACCCCAACCGGTCGTAAGTCAAGGACTAAACCGGTCGTAAGTCGAGGACTAAACCGGTCGTAAGTCGAGGACTACCCAACCGGTCGTAAGTCGAGGACTTTCCCTGCCCGGGAGCGCCGTGCATGCGTGGTTCCGCCGGCTGAGGCATAGCTGGCAAGCGGCAGAGACGGAGCAGGCCGACCACCAGCTGGCCCAGCCCAAGGGAGGTAAGGCACCCACCGGAAAAGGGGGGAAAAATGGTGGACAAAAAAATGGCGGACAGCCTTGCTTGGCGACCCCCGTGAAATGGTCGATCGACCCCAAATGGGGTCCCGACCCACAGGTTGAGAACCACTGGGTTAAGACGACCTTATCCCTGTGCCATCCACCTAATTCTTCTTAACTTTTTGCAGAATTTTGAAATTTTAATGTGCATAGTTTTAACATGATCGCCAGCGTCCGATAACGGATATGGCACAGGAAGAAGAAGAACAGTTTTTAAATTTTAATTGCATTCTATTTATTTATTTTTATGTTCTGCCCAGAGTTATCCTATTGAGCAATGGGTGGCATATAAAATAAATAATTAAAAGAAAAGTATCCAATATCCATGTTCTTATTCATGTTAATATGGTTAGCATAAATAATATATAGTCTTAAAGATATTTTATTTTTATGTACAATGGCTGCAATTCGACATACATAGTGTGGAAAAGTTGAGAATACAATTTGTGACCCTAATGCAGAGGTTCCCAACTTTTCTGGTTTGGGGGCCCGGAGGGAAAGGGAGGGGGAGGCGCCTTTATGTGCGCATGCGAACAGGGCCGCAAGTGCAATGCTCACGGTGACGTTAGCATGCACGACACTCACAGCAACACTCACGGCGACACTAGCGCATGCGTGACTCACAGCAACGCTACTGCGAGGGGGAGGCGAGTGCACCCACACACGTGCACGCACTGGCCAGCCACTCACGCGGCCCGGTGGTCAAACAGGCCACAGCCCGGAAGTTGGGGACCCCTGCTCTAATGTGCATCAAGACAAATGCAAAACCAGTTACATTTCTTTTTCTTTTCTTTTTTTTAAAAAAATAATAGATGCCTATTTTAGGAACACCAGTTCTGAAATATATGCTTTGACTTAACGTTTTTGCTAGGGCTACATTAGGGTCAAAAATACATCTCTGTGCTGAGAATGTTTCATGAGATGGTTGTAAGCAAATCAACTACGCCTGCACTGTTACTGGGAAAGGCGTGTGAAGCAGTGGAACAGTTATAAATGTAGCAAATGGTTTAAATATTCAAAGACTGAATACAGGTATTCCTTGACTTACAACAATGAATTTAGTGAGCGTTTTAAGTTACAATGGCAGTGTGACCTACGACCAGCTTTCCACTTGTGACCGTTGTAGTATCCCTGTGGTCACGTGATCAAAATTCAGAAGCTCAGCAACTGGCTCATATTTATGACGTTGCCGTGTGTCCCAGAGTCATGTGATCCCCTGTTGTGACCTTCTTACAAGAAAAATCAATGGTTCACTTAACAACCAAGTTACTAACTTAACAACCTCAGTGATTCACTTAACAACATGGCAAGAAAGGTCATAAAATGGGTCAAAACTCACTTAGCAACCATCTTGCTTAGCAGTAGAAATTTTGGGCTTAATTGTAGTCCTAAGTTGAGGGCTACCTGTATTGCTAATGGGATCAGAAGCAAGAAGGCGAGAATGATGGATTTATGTTCCAAATGCTGCACAATATATTTTTAATCATTTGTGTCTCCGTTTGGCCTTGTTTTGAAAGACCTAAGGGGACTAAACATCACCCCTCCCTCTATGCCACGGACTCCCTTGTTCGGACTATGTATATGAAGACGGCCCTGCTGGCCCTGTGCGATTCACCCCTCGCGCAGGCCTGGCCCAGGAACATCTCAGGGGCCTACCTCGAGGATGGGGTGTGGAACCCCGAGAGGTGGCATGCAGTGGTCACGGACAAAAAACTATCCAAATTATTTAAGTTAAGAACGTTTTTACAGGGGTGTTTTAATAAATTTTTAGGGGGAACCAGGGTGGATGGGAGGGGGGAGGTTCCCCTTAGGTCAGGACCAGCCATGTCTGGGGGTTGCGAGGGAGAAAGGGTGGGGGGAGAG
>NW_015387723.1:0-18108 GCF_001527695.2 Protobothrops mucrosquamatus | reverse complement strand
GCGACACTAGCGCATGCGTGACTCACAGCAACGCTACTGCGAGGGGGAGGCGAGTGCACCCACACACGTGCACGCACTGGCCAGCCACTCACGCGGCCCGGTGGTCAAACAGGCCACAGCCCGGAAGTTGGGGACCCCTGCTCTAATGTGCATCAAGACAAATGCAAAACCAGTTACATTTCTTTTTCTTTTCTTTTTTAAAAAAAAATAATAGATGCCTATTTTAGGAACACCAGTTCTGAAATATATGCTTTGACTTAACGTTTTTGCTAGGGCTACATTAGGGTCAAAAATACATCTCTGTGCTGAGAATGTTTCATGAGATGGTTGTAAGCAAATCAACTACGCCTGCACTGTTATTGGGAAAGGCGTGTGAAGCAGTGGAACAGTTATAAATGTAGCAAATGGTTTAAATATTCAAAGACTGAATACAGGTATTCCTTGACTTACAACAATGAATTTAGTGAGCGTTTGAAGTTACAATGGCAATGTGACCTACGACCAGCTTTCCACTTGTGACCGTTGTAGTATCCTTGTGGTCACGTGATCAAAATTCAGAAGCTCAGCAACTGGCTCATATTTATGACGTTGCTGTGTGTCCCAGGGTCATGTGATCCCGTTGCGACCTTCTTACAAGAAAAATCAACGGGGACACATGGTTCACTTAACAACCGAGTTACTAACTTAACAACCTCAGTGATTCACTTAACAACATGGCAAGAAAGGTCATAAAATGGGTCAAAACTCACTTAGCAGCCATCTTGCTTAGCAGTAGAAATTTTGGGCTTAATTGTGGTCCTAAGTTGAGGACTACCTGTATTGCTAATGGGATCAGAAGCAAGAAGGCGAGAATGATGGATTTATGTTCCAAATGCTGCACAATATATTTTTAATCATTTGATTATTCTCATTCTATCATACACTGGATGAATAAATAATGAAACCAGCTTTTTCCCACCGGATGCTCCGAGACATCATCATTAAACCATAAACATCATTTTTTTAATGGCATGACATTTTAATGTCATGACACTCATGGCGATGCTAACATTCACAGCAATGAGATTTTTTTTTATGCGCTCCATTCAGTTGCTGTCCTGCCACTTTGCTGTGGTTGTAAAATGTGGGTTGAAATAAACGTTTTTGCGAAGTTTTCATACCTTTTGCAATAAGAAAGGGAAAAAGCTGTACGTACAATAATGTTTTATGAAAGAGTTCCCTGAGGTCTGAAAATTGTTTCAAGGATCCCTCTGTTAAAAAAAATACTAAGAAAGACTGAATGAAAGAGAAAAGCAAATCCGTTCTTATTCACATAGCAAAAAATGATTTCTCAACATTTGTTTACTATTAGATTTAAGAACAAATCTCTATTCATATCTATTTAATAGCAGTAGTAGTAGTAGTAGTAACAACAACAACAATAACAATAATAATATCTCCTGGATAGTGGACGTGGCAGTGCCTGGAGACAGCAGAATAGATGAGAAAGAACTGGAGAAGATAACAAAATACAGAGACCTACAAATAGAAATAGAAAGACTGTGACAAAGGCAAGCAAGGGTAGTACCAATAGTAACAGGCGCCTTGGGTGCAATCCCAAAACAACTGGAGCACCACTTGAACACCGTTGGCATTGACAAATTCACCATTAGTCAATTGCAAAAGGCGGCCTTACTAGGAACCGCTTCCATCCTGCGACGAGATCTGTAATGCCATCAAACATCCACATCTGCCTATCCCAGGTCCTGGGTAAGGACTCGATAGGTAGACAAAAATGCCAAATCCAGTCTGAACATCTGTCTGACTGTGCGATGATGATGATGATGATGATGATGATGATTATTATTATTATTATTAATAATAATAATAATAGTTGGAAGGGACCTTGGAGGTCATCTAGTCCAACCCCCTGCTCAGGCAGGAAACCCTATACCATTTTGGACAAATGGCTGTCCAGTCTCTTCTTAAAAACGTCCAGTGTTGGAGCATTTACCACTTCTGGAGGCAGGTTGTTCCACTGATTAATTGTTCTGTCAGGAAGTTTCTCCTTAGTTCTAGGTTGCTTTTCTCTTTGCTTAGTTTCCATCCGTTGCTTCTCTCTCTCTCTCTTTTTCTTCTTTTTATGACCCTTTTAATCCCTTGCTTCAGGGTGGGGTTGGAATGACTGAATGGAGCTGAGCATTTACTGGCCAGATGCCCTTCCTAACACCTATGCGGAGTTCGCAGCAGATATTTTCTCTTTAAGCCCTGATAGAGAAACATCTGCTTCTACCTAGGATTGAACTCTCGGCCTCCTGAGCGTGAGGCGAGCATCTTCACCTCTAGGCCACCGTGCCTCTACCTATTTTTCTCTCTATTCATACCTAGTTTTTCCCCTTCCACTATAAAATGGCCTACGGTATACCATCAAAGCTCGAAGAAAGTGGTGATTAAATACCATGACACCAGTTCTTAAAAAAAGTTGGGAATAATTTTCATCCTAGAACTAAGGAGAAACTTCCTGACAGTTAGAACAATTAACCAGTGGAACAACCTGCCTCCAGAAGTGGTGAATGTTCCAACAGTGGAAGTTTTTAAGAAGAGACTGGACAGCCGTTTGTCTGAAATGGTATAGGGTTACCTGCCTGAGCAGGGGGTTGGACTAGATGACCTCCAAGGTCCCTTCCAACTTTATTATTATTATTTTTATTATTATTTTTATAAAGTGGCCACAAGTAGCTCTAAAGAGAGAACAAAGCAAAGCAAAACAGTTTATTTATCTGAGAGAAGAATCAATGTCATCAAGGAAAAAACAAAGAAAAGCAGGACATTCAGCTGAAATTGCAAAATGTTGCCTCATCATCAGGATGACTTAAAATTAATATGGAAACTCATTATTAGAAAAAAAAAGGCACTGAGGATTTAAAAGTGAGACGTTAGTGAGGCACTTAGGACTCAAAACAAGAGGCAGCAATTACTTACATAGCTAAATACCTTTTAAAATTAGTTTTAAAATCTATGCCAGAAATATCGTAACGCTGCTCAGAAACACTTGAAAAATTCCCTTTTCTCAAATGAAAATATTTACTTCTTCCATTACGGTTTGAACTTAAGAGGTTTACTAACAATTAATTGCCCATTTGCTGTTGCAAATATTAGCAGAAGTGGCATAATTTGCCACCTGGTCAGAGCTGGAAAAATCCAGCTGGACTCACAGATATTGCTGAGGAATCAAAATTTTAAAAAAGACAAGATGATGCTGGCTTTAAAATATTTACTTGCAGTTAACCATGGAAGATGGAATTTGTGGAAAAGACAGATCCTGGTAAATTTGTAATTCTTGAAACTGCTGGACCCAATTACCCCCCTTTCCCAGTTTCGAATAAAGTTATTATCCCTCCCCCCAAAAAACTCCAGGATTCTGTACTTTTACAGGTGTCTTGGCAATAGGAGACCCAAAGGGGATCCCTGACTCACAAAAAAGCAATTACAAATTGCTCCATTATATCCAGTATGTGCCCAAGTCTCCCCCCCCCCCCCGGCTCCCAATTTAACAGCCACGGTGATAGAAGAACAGGTAAAGTGCTCTACTCAGTATCACATTAAAAAGAGCACACGGGGTCAAACATTCAAGCAAAACAGCCTTATCCTACACTCATGTTAATCTACATTTTCAGCAAAGACAGTATGTTCTCTGAATTAGTAAGCATTTCCTTTCCCCAAACAGCCTGTTATAACTAAAATTGTCTGAATCTGTCCCTTTCTTGTAGATAATATAAATGCACGTTGTAGCACATATTATATTTGAAGACCTAATACAATTAATACCTCAGGCCAATTAAGATATAAAGCTATTGCTTGAAATAGAATCTATAGAGATTCTCAATCATGCAAGTCATGGTTGTCCAAATGGTACTTTTCCAAAAGGCAACTGGACTTTCTTGGGTTTCTTTCTTTGAAAGTATTTTTAAACTTTACAATGCCTTGGTAAGGCCACACTTGGAATACTGCATCCAGTTTTGGTCACCACGATGTAAAAAAGATGTTGAGACTCTAGAAAGAGTACAGAGAAGAGCAACAAAGATGATTAGGGGACTGGAGGCTAAAGCATATATGGAACAGTTGCTGGAATTGGATATGTCTAGTTTAACGAAGAGAAGGACGAGGGGGGACATGATAGCAGTCTTCCAATATCTCAGGGGCTGCCCCAAAGAAGAGGGAGTCAAGCTATTTTCCAAAGCGCCTGAAGGCAGGACAAGAAGCAACGGATAGAAACTAATCAAGGAGACAAGCAACCTGGAACTAAGGAGGAATTTCCTGACAGTTAGAACAATTAACCAATGGAACAACCTGCCTCCAGAAGCGGTGAATGCTCCAACACTGGAAGTTTTTAAGAAGAGACTGGGCAGCCATTTTTCCGAAATGGTATAGGGTTTCCTGCCTGAGCAGGGAGTTGGACTAGATGACCTCCAAGGTCCCTTCCAACTTTATCATCATTATTATTATCATCATCCAAGAAGCTTCTTCAGTTGAACTGAATGAGAAATGAAACATTTTCAAAGAAAAAAAAAACAAGAAAGTCCAGTTGCCTTTCGGAAAAGCACCGCTGGGACTTGTAAACTGTTTCCGTAGTGTGCTTACTAACTGGAAACAAGGTATTATATAACCAATTTTAAAAAGAGCACTTGGTGAGAACTCTCCCAGCCACCCAATCAATCTCCAAGCTTTTTGCTCGATATGTGGAAAACTGGATGACCAGAAGGAAGTCACAAGCTTTTTATATCTGTAACAGTCAAAAATTTTAAAAAGGCCCCCGTATGATAGATCACTCTATTATGCTGAAAGGCTCAATTCAAAACTTTCAGCTCAATGGATTCAAAAGAAAACTTTACACAGCACTTACTGATTTCACCTTTCACTCTGATTCAGGAGATAGGCCCTGATTATGGAAGAAATGGAGACAGATATTGAAAGAAATCTACTCAGTCTAATATTAATAACAGCCATTCCAATACAAAGCTCAAATCAGAGTAGACCCCGAGGGTCTCTATCAGACATATCAATGGAGGGAAGTGTTAAAACAGGATTTTCTACCTGTTAATCAGAGGGGACGTGTTACCCTGTAACCCAGCATTTCTTAACCTTAGCAACTAGAAGATGTGTGGCCTTCAATTCCAGGAATTCTCCAGCCAGCATAGTGGCTGGGAAACTCTGGAAGTTGAAGCCCACAAATGTTCAAATTGTCACGGTTGGGATACTCTGCAGTAACCAAGAACAGAAAATTGGCATTTTCTAGTCTAGGGTGTATCTTGATTGCAGTAGAACAGGGGTGTCAGACTCAATTTCATTGAGGGCCATATCAGCATTGCAGTTGCCCTCGAGGGGCTGGGTGGGTGTGGCCAGGGTGGGTGTGGATGGAGTGGGTGTGGCCTACTGGGTGGGCATGGCCAACTCTATATCGTTCGTGTCAAGGGGGCCTGGGCAGGAGTGGGACAGATCTGAGGGTCTCTGGCAGAAGGGGGTGGGACCGGGGCAAGCGCCAAGGCATGGCCCATTTCTTCATTCCTCACAAAGGGTGACACCTCCCCAGCATGCACCCAGGGGTCGGGGCCGACACGGCAGGGACTGGTTCCTTGGTGTTTCCGGACGGCCTTGTGGAGCTAAGACTGAATGCGTTTCAGCATAGATGGCCACCACAAAATTGTACATTGGTTCCTGGCCGGCCTGGGCCAGGGCCAAGGCAGCGGGGGCCGTTCTCTCACTGTTTCCAGGATGGCTTCGCGGGCCACATGAAACCACTTCGCAGGCTGCATCCGGCCCCCGGGCCTTGTGTTTGACATGTCTGCAGTAGAACAAACAAGACACCTGCAGACCTTTAAAATAGTCACAACTATTTTCAAATGAACATATAGATTTAAGTGGAACTGGATTTGAGGCAGTGATAGCAAAGGATAAAATTTACAAAGATAAAAAGGAAACCTAGGAATGTTTATTAGGAAGCCCACAGAACCTATGAAAATACTCCCTTCACCATTCTAATCTTCTACTTACCAAGACAGGTTGGGAAAGATTGACAATGGTGAAGTATCTCCAAACAACCCCAGCAAATATATTTTTACTCTTGTTATTCAAAAATATTTGATTTAATTAAGACCACAGTTCCAGAATTATTAACAGAAGACACCCTTTAAATCTAAGGGCTATTACCTATGAATGAAACAATCCATGATTAATCTTAGTTTTTTCATTAATTTCACAGCAGACAAACTGCATCTTGCATAGCCCTTAAAAGTAAGAGAAAATGGACAATTTACTAGGGAATGTCAAAACGAATTTGGTATGAATTTGAAGACCTCCGAAGTCTCTTCCAGTTCTATGATTTATGATTATGTGATATGCAAATTCACTACTACCTTGGGAAATGCTGTCCAAAAGCATATGCTTAATCTCTACTATTTAATATATTTGGCTCTCTCATTTTGTGTTTTCAATAACAAAGTCACTACCAGTATTTATTAGTTCACACTGGCCTTCAACATAGTAGACAGGAAAGAGGATTGACAGTTGAATAGACTTTGTGAATCCCACTGCACACCCTCTTAAGGCTTTTCTCTTGCCATCAACAGATTGGCCAAATTTGGAGGGACACGTTAATGCTGGATGTCTTAATGCTCCTTATTCACCAAGTCTTCTTTTGAAGCACAGAATGACCATCGGTTTGTTATTTCTAGCGCAGTTACCATGGTTAAACCATCATTTGGTGCTGATGGAAGGAAAGAGGGGGTGACACAAGTTGAGAGACACACGCAGAATGACTGGATAAAACTTGGCTGGTTAAGCAGAACTAGACCATGCTCAGTGTCAGTCTTACATCTTAAAGACACACGATCTTTTGTGCCATCTCTCCCTAACTTGGGCACCTGCGAAATAGAGACACTTCAACTGCCAGACTTTCCAGATAGTCACAGATGGAAATTCTGGGAGCTGAAGTCCACATACCTGGACGTTTCCCTGATAGGGAACATTTGGTTCCCAATGTTAACAATAAATCTGGAAACTAAGAACAAGGTCTTGCATATGGTCTTCATATTGGTGCAAATTACTCCTATATTTAGCAATAACAGCAGCGCTCAGACTTACAGTATATACCACGTCACAGTGTTTTACAACCCTCTCTAAGCGATTTATAGTGTCAGCATATTTGCCCCCCAACAATCTGGGTCCTCATTTTACCGACCTCGGAAGGATGGAAGGCTGGGTCAACCTTGAGCTGGTCAGGCTGACAATCAGCAGAATTAGCCTGCAATACTGCATTCACTGCCCCACCACGGCTCTATCTTAATTGCCCAGAGATGGGATGCTTAGTCTCTAGCATCCCATCTCTGGGCAAATTTAATCCTGACCCAATGAATCAGCTATGGGTTTCAATTACAAAAGTCCTCACCCAGCCCATTCCCTTTCCATCAACTGTCCTGTTAAGTAGACATACCCATAATACACTTAGATGCAAAACATACACATACAGCTACGTAAACAGTAAGAGGAAAAAGAATCCAGTTAGCAAAAGGCACAATGATCTACAAAGGAGAGACTCTTGCTGCAGCTGTTTCTGTTCGACAGTGCATGCCACATGCACCGTTAACATCATGGATGGTTGAGTTAGGCAGAAGCGCTCAGACCATGCTTGATTTTTTTTTTAAAGTGTTATCTTTATCACAGAACATGGAGTAGACTGGGATTCTGCACCCGATCATCATGCTTGCAATTTTCCCCTTGCCCCTCCACCCCGAGAAATATTAGGGAAGAAATGAAACACATGCTAGAGTTGGCCTGCGAACATAGAACATACGTAGCAAAGCTAAGGGGAAGGCAGAAAGATACCAACTTGTGCTGCTGTGACTGCCCTCTTAGTTCACACTAGAGTCCAACATGCCATTTCCCCTTCTCTTAGTGCTGGTTAGCTGACCTTCATCATGCATAAAATTGGATGGAGAACTGCCCCTCCTACTCTACCTAATTTTGCTCAGCTGACTCGTTGCCCTGGACAACGGCTGTAGTGCGATGCATTCCTCACTTAAAGCAACTCTGCTGGAGTACATCTACAAGTGGATAAAGAAGGGATGGAACACACAGATCAGTGAGAAGGTAGTCACATTGTTCAATAAGGCAGACACAGGACAAAGTTCTCAAAAAGACACAACTTTCATTTGCAAAGCCCATATGTGCAGAGACACTGGTTTCTGAACGATTAAGGGTGGGGAACAACATGATCAATGCAGAGAAGAATTTTGGTTTGCAGTTTAATTCAGGAAGTATTTATACCCATCTGCATTGTTTAAGGGGGATTTGTGCTAAATTCACTTCCTGGTTACGATTCCTTTGACTTTAGCTGTTGGCTGTTGCAAACCAGTGTTCCTTACACATAGGAGACTTAATATAAGCAAGCCATTTTCTAAAACCATCTATGTCATTCAGTCTTAGCTGCCGAATTTTAAAGCTGCTGTTTGCATTTAGAGACGCGGGTTGGGATGGACAGATAACCGCATCTTATTTTTAAAAAAGGGGAAAAAAGGGGATTTCTTACAGAGATGTTTTCCTTAGAGGTATTTTTTTCCCCCTTCTATGAACTACATAATGGCATAGAAGATGAGAGCAAGATACAAAATAGTAAAGTCAAATCAAAACTGCATTTCCACTTCCAATTAGATTGAGAAACAGCCATCACACGGTAAACAAAACAGGCCTTCAGGAACTTCCCCACAATTAAGTACAAATTTAAAATAGATACTAGATGCAAATAAATTTGGTTTTCAAGGGCATCTTAAACGCTTGTGTGATCTGAGTTCAAAACAATGGTTGTATTTAGCAATGCAAAGTAATTTAAAAGGTTGTCTTGAAAACAGGTTTTTATTGTCAATAGAGTTGGACTTCCATTTAACTGGGATTTCTTAGCAAAATAAATAAATCAAATCTTGTTATTTCTTAAACACTTAAAAAAAAAACTTGATTTTTATGTGAGTACATGATTCTAACTTGGGTTTTTCCAATCTTGTTCCCTCCAGATAAAGTAGCAGTATAATCAGATGATCACAGATTTGCTGTTTGAATGTAATTTAATTAGGCAGAGAACTGTTTCTCTTGCTGTAAAGTTAAAATTAGTCATTTACATGCAGCTAATTTTTAAAAGGAACACAACTACTTCTGCATGGTACCTTTCATCCCCACTCAGACTTTCAGTATCAATTTCAACAAGAAATGCCATGGCTTTCTAAATCAAGTAATAGCCTTTAAAAAGCCAGACTCCTAGTCCACCATGAAGGTCAAATTAATTACATAAAAATAATCTGAAGATTGATATAACAGGCTTACTCAATAGGAATTTTGTATTATCACCTTTAATGATGTGAACGTTAGCACAGAAACTTCTCAGCAAATCTTGAGAATAGCAGTTATTAGCTGGGTACATGCAAGATGCTTAAGGTGGTTAATAATTAAATCAGTTGAGTTCACACAACAGATTGAGCTACTCCACCATCACACCCTGCCCCTTTAGAATGTTGTGCAAGTAGTCCTCGATTTACAACAGTTCATTCAGTGATCGTTTGGAGTTACAACAGCACTGAAAAAAAGGGACGCATGACTGATTTCACACTTATGACTATGGTAGTATCCCCATAGTCAACTTTTGCAACAATGGCAACTATTTGTGACAGTCACTTTTTGCGACCTTCTGACAAGCAAAGTCAATGGGGAAGCCAGATTCACATAACAACTGCAGCAATTCATTTAACAACTGTGGCAAGAGAGGCGTAAAGGGAGGGGGCAAAACTAACTTAACAACTGTCTCACTCAGCAATGGAAATTTTGGGTTCAATTGTGGTTGTAAGTTGAGGATTACCTGTATAAATGCAGCTGAAGGTTTTTACACTAACCTGGTTAAGGGTGTTATTCTGCTTCATAAGCAGATTCTCACATATTGTATACGTACTGAAATCATTTTGCAAGAAGTATTTAAGGTAGTATGTCAAAAAGGAAGATTTTGACCTTGCTTTTTCTCAAGATACCAGTCAGATCAGTTATACGGACCTAGATTTTTCTTGGATCATTTTCTCTATTAAAATGGGCAATCTAGATTATTTTCTACCTGGATTTTTCATCTCAACTAGCCCTTTACCATCAAAATTGGAGTTCTTATAACTTAAAAATAAAACTCCAATAAAAGTGAGTGAAAAGTAGAAGTTGTTTGTTGAGCAGAACCATAAAATATATATGGCAAAATACTTTTTCTTAAAGAAGCAGAAAAGCTATAATAACAAATATTCATTTCATTTTCTTAAAAATGAAGCTATATTCAGGAGCTGCATACAGTTATATAGGTAGACCTAACATGGGGATTTTCCTCAGAGTTGATCCAACGTAACTAGAAGCAGGGATTGATTTCAGTTCGGCCAACATCTGTCAAATAAGATATGAATGGAGAACATGGAATATTCCAGATTTTGCTGAAGTACAACTTGCAACAGCCCTGATTCCGACTGGCCAACGAAGGATGTTCTAGTTCAGCAACATTTAGGAACCTACAACATCTTGGACAGGAGCTTTCAGATACAGATTAATCAATTTATTCCATTACTGCACATATATTTGATTAACTTTCCAACATGATCCAGTCCTGCCACGTGGACAAGTTAATGAGCTGCACATCACAGAGAGGATGAAGAAAATAAAATGCTTACAAGCATATAGAAACACCTTCCTGAAAGAAACAGGAAAAACAGTCTTGCTTTATCTCTAAGTGCAAGTGCCCTCTTCAGATCCATGCTTTCAAGAGATGCCATTATGGGTCCCACTTTCTAAAGCAGTACTCTTTATGTTATCCCATACCAGTGATATTCAATCTGGCAGCCTCTGGATGTATTCAGACTGTACTCCCACCCCACTCATCTATTAATTTCAATTTTGTTGGGGGAGAGGCTGTTCTATGTTACAGAAATTCCTGATTTTTTTTAAAAAAGGTATTAATTGCACAGGGTTGATTGGGAAGGAGATTTAAACAGAGATTAGGATTGCCATGTTATTTAAACAGCTACATTTAAAACACAGGAACAGGAGATAACGAGCAGATAACCTAGGCCTTTTATTTGTGTCCATTTGTCTCTTCATAACTATTTGCTTAGCATAGATCATTGTGGTTTTGGTCAAGATAAACAAAGCATACACAACATCAATTGTCTATGGGAGTAATAGTGGGTACTGCAACAGCCTAATGTTGCTAGGAAGTCTCAAGCACACCTAACGGCATCCTGCACAGATCCAAGGATATTCAACATACAGTACCACAGGCTCTCCTAATAAGTGGATTTCAAAGGAAAAATCAACTGCCATTTAAAAAAATAAGAGGAGACGCTTCACCTTCACACAGTATGTGAAAAAAGGAAGAATGATCGAGCACAGGGATCTCCAAACTTGGCCATTTTAAGACTTGTGGACTTCAACTCCCAGAATTCCTCAGCCAGCATTGAAGTTGAAGTCCACAAGTCTTAAAGTTGTCAGGTTTGGGGATCCCTGATCTAGCATATTCATTCTGCTGAATGAACTTATGATTACTGCATGTCCAACTAAGTGATGGTCAATATTACCATAATTTTAGCTTGTAAGGAAGCATATGATTCTAATAATGGTCATTTTTCATAAAGTGGCATAAAGTGATGAAGAATGCTTTGCTTTCATGAAATGTACAGGATGCATTGCAAAGATTATACTCTGAGGCTATTGTGAACCACAGAGAAAGCTGACTTTTCTCACTCCAGAAATGCCAGATTCTACTCTATTTGAAATGATTCTGTAAAGGAAACCAAATGGCCATCAGCGCTCTCGTAACACCTCCCAGAAAATGCACTACAGTGCAGCTCAACGAGACTGTGGAAAAGTGTTTTTCTCCAAACAAGAGATGACCAATAAGTGATCATACGATAAACTCAAATATGGGAAAGCAGAACTATAGAGCAGATTTTTAAGATACTCCGCTCCCCAAAGTTTAAAAAAGAACCTACGAGCAGCAGGATCTGATCTCTTTCAATATACATTTATTAATCAGTCCCATTCCTCGCAGTATTTTTACCTGCTGGGTTTCCAAATATTTACCAGCCCCTTTTCTAAGCAATTGTCAAAAGCAAAGAAATGTTGGGAATGGTATCTGTCCTCCGGATGCGTGGACTTTTCTGGAATTCCACAGCCAGCTGGGAATTTGGGGGATTATAGTTCATCCATCTGCTGGGAGTCTAGGTTGGGGAAGGCTATTCTAGGTTATGCTGCAGTAAATATTAAATATTCTCCATGCAAGAAATCTATTTATCTTGGGAAAAAATAGCTACCCCAAAACTCAAGATCATTTGATAACAGTAATTACATACATTACGATGGATGTTAAGTTAATATTTACTCATCACTAATAAATAAGCAATTGAGTGGCAAGAATGGAACTAGTTCACGACTGAATCATTGGATATTTACTATCTCACCATGTCTTAGTTAAATTTTTTTTAGAAATCTTACTTCCTTAGCTTTATTAATACTTTCGTTACATTGCAATATGACCAAGAGGAAAACAAAAAAATTACATTTTAAAAGCTGGAAAATAGATTTTTTTTAAAAAAAAATACTCACCATAGAATTACAGTAAATTAAGAACTGAAGGCAAAATAGCAACAAAGATCCAGAGAAATGCTCAAAAATGTAATCTTCCCAATAACTCAAATGCTAATCAAACCACTCATAAGCATAAGTTACCTGGACTTTTTCTGTACTTGTGGGCTGTAAGTGTCTGTAAAACACTTTTTTCACGACATCAAGAAATAAGCAAGTGACAACTATGACGATTATGGCAAACCAAGCAGAGCCGCTGGACAGCAACTGAACAAATACAAAGTACATGTCTTGGGTATGCAAAAACGGCCTGGAAGGAGAAAGGACACAAGAAAATGGAAATTAACGAGCAGCAAAGGAAAACATTTAGATCAGCAGTCCACAACCTTTGTGACTTGGCTGGGGGGGGAGAGGGGAAGCGGGCCACGTAAGTGGTGGGCCAGCCTGTACACATATGCACGCCGGCCAGCACCTTGTGAGTGGACTGCGTGTGTGCATCAGCCCGCCTTTCGTGCAGCCCGGTTCCAAATAGGCCGTAACCTGGTAGTGGGCCACGGCCTGGGGACCCCTGATTTAGATGACACTCTTAAGAGCAGTGGGAAATATTCAATATTGAAAAGTGACGAAATTATAGTTCAGGTAGTCCTCAGCTTACAACCATTCCTTTAGTGACTGTTTGAAGTTACAACGGCACTTTACAAAGTGACCTATGACTGTTTTTCCACACTTACGACCAATGCAGCCTCCCCGTGGTCAGGTGATCAAAATTCAGACGCTTGGCAACTGGTTCATATTTATGACGGTTGCAGTGTCCCAGGGTCACGTGATCATCTTTTGTGACCTTCTAGCATGCAAAGTCAATGGGGGAAAGCCAGATTCACTTTACTACTGTGTTACTGATTTAACAACAGCAATGGTTCACTTAACCACTGGTCGTAAAATGGGGTTGTAAAATGGGGCAAAATTCACTTAACTGTCTCACTTAGCAATGGAAATTCTGGCTCAATTGTGGTCATTAATCTAGAGCAGGAGTAGGCAACCTTGGCTCTTTTATGACTCGTGGACTTCAACTCCCAGAATTCCTGAGCCAGCACGGCTGGCTCAGGAATTCTGGGAGTTGAAGTCCACGAGTCATAAAAGAGCCAAGGTTACCTACCCCTGATCTAGGGCTACTTGTATCTCCCAGGGACTGAATTCCAAAGATATAAAATCCATACTAGAGAAAGCCCTGTTCCTACTAGTAGTATCCACCAGCCTCATGGCTTTGGAGCTAGAGAATATCACTTCTAACATTGATCTTAAGGTCTGGGCAAGTTCACAGCTGCACATATTCAACTTTGGCTGGTCATGTGAAACTGTGTAGAGACAGACCTCCTTAGAACATTGAAGGGAGATAATGAGGAAACTTAGGGATATGGATAGTGATAATAATAAAAAGCAGCACTCAGCCTCTCTAATGAAGGCTGTGGCACATGACATTTTGAACTTAAGAGATGTAAGTTTGCATTCCTAAGTAATCAATCAATGAATGTAGCTCCAAACTTTTGAAGCTTAAAACGCTGACTATGGTTTAGAAATGAATGAGGCAAAACCTAGGGGCTGAGAATCTAAAGTAAAAAAGATGTAGAAGTACATCCCAAACACATTATTATTTTTAATACTGTCCCCTAGTAAATTGATAATTGTATTTTGCATTTTGAAAGCTATGTCAGCATGCACAGTTAAGCCCTAAAATTCTGGAGGCATCAGCTTTTTATCCATTTCTCTAAAAATTAACCTGGCAGAAGTTTTGGCTTTCATAGATTTGAAAAATGGGACATTGAAATAATCAATTATTTATTTGTTCCTTAAGATTTATTTCCTGCCTTTCCTCCAAAAAGAGAAAACATGTAACTCAAGGTTGAATTCTGGGGTGCTTGGTACGTTCTGACTTGATTGTTTGCTTGTAGACGTTTCATTACCCAACTAGGTAACATCATCAGTGCTACTGAATGTGGAGTTTGTTCCCTCTTTATAAACAGTAGTAGCTTGCCTGTGTAAAAGCTACCACTGTTTGATGTGATCATCCATCTCTGATACTATGTCAAATTCTATTTCGAAGTAGAATTAAAACTGCATCTTCAAGTTTGGGCAACAAAGAAGGGCCACTATAGAACAACACATGGGTAACATGACAGTATTTCTATTTTTTATTATTCTTTTCATCTTGTGTGCCGGATTGTTAGTCTTGAGAAATGCAGCAATACAAGTTTTGTGTGCATACGTATGCACTGTGTGTGTACACACAAAAACATGCATCACTGGTTCACAGCCTGCTTATAGGTCCAAACATGGTTTTGTTGATGGCAAAAATTTAAGGCAGCAATATTTTGCTACTCTTCTGTTTGGGTACACTAACTACTTACCAGATTATTCCGCCGTAGAATAAGGAAAAGATGAAGTAAAACACAATGGACCCCCAAGTAACAAAATGATTTATCCAAGTCCAAAAGTGGGTTTCTATTGCCATCTATGCACACACAAAAAAAGAAAATTGTATCTCTTAATAAACAAGTAATTACAAAGTTAAGGCCTGTGAAAACATTGCATGTTTTATTATTCTTTTTTGTTTGTACTTTTAAGTCAGTGCTGACTGCGGGCAACTGTCTGGACAAGTCTTGCAGTTTCCTGGGTGAGATTTCAGCAGTGGTTTGCCACTGGCTGCTTCCCAGGGCTGAGAAAGAAGGACTGGCCCAAGGTTACATAGCTGGCTTGGTGCCTAAGGTGAGACTAGAACAGTGATGGCAAACCTTTTAGAGACTGAGTGCCCAAACTGAAACCCAAAACCCACACACTTATGCATCGTCAAGTGCCGGGTGGGTGTGGCCCATTAGCTGGGTGTTGCCAATTGGGTGGGCTTGGCCAATTGGGTGGGCGTGGCTGCGGTGGTAATGGCAGACTGGGTGGGACTAAAAAGTTCAATCAATCAATTCCAACTTTGCAAGATCTTTTTTTTTCCTGCGAGAAGTTGAAATTGACTGAACCTTTTTTTTTTTTTGCATATGGCGGCAGAGGCCTAAAGCAAAAAGGTTTTATAAAACCCAGCTGAAGGCCGAGGACTGGGGTGACGGCGCGTGTGCCCACAGAGAGGGCTCTGAGTGCCGCCTCTGCCACCCGTGCCATAGGTTCGCCACCACTGGACTAGAACTTAGAGCCTCCCAGTTTCTGGCCCGTCTCCTGGTTTCTAGTCTGATGTCTTAACTGCTATACCAAACTGACTTTTATATGTTTTATTGAGAACTGGTATTCTAAATCCAAGCTGTGCACAACCTTAGTTCTGAAACCCTTAACACAACTTTGGTTCTGCATGTGAATGGCTTCTTCCCTGTAGCTGACTTTTACGCTGGTCAACTGAAAAAAAAAAAAGGCAGTTCTTGATCAAACAATCATGGCGGAATATAGCTGACTCTGTCCTTGGGAAGGGCTCAGTAGGTGTATAAAAATGCAAAATTCAGTCTAAACATCTGGTTTTATTTATTTATATATACTATAACCATCCACCTCAGCAAACAACTCTCAGTGGATCACGATTCAAAACATATATTACAATTAAAACATTTTAAAGCAATAAAAGCAGTGAAAAGCATTAAAACAGTAAAAACATTGTTGATTGTGTGATCAACAATAACAAGGCATCTGTTCAGGCATCAAAGTATTCTCCTGGCACTAACTTTTGGACTTTCTTGAGCCTATGTTTTTTTTTCTCCAGATGAGGAGTTCTTTGTAGCTGGGTTTAAAGACAAAGAAGCTTCTTTTGACCTCACTTGAATAAATAATTTGGTCTCAGAAAACTGAGTTTGGAAGAATACAACCTCACTGACATTGGGAGTTTTCAGTTAGAAAAATCCCAACACAAACAAAACTGATGGGTTTCAATATTAATTTAACTCTTCCAGTTAAATATAGTCAAATCGCTCCAGCATTGATCTCAGACTGTTATTAAAGACAATTAAAAATAGCTTAGAAAGCAAAATCACAAATGCACTGCAGTACCTTCATTGTAACCGTTATAACCATAACTGTGAAGACCAGGGTACCAAAAGTCCAATTTCCAAACATCTAAAAAGGAAAACAAGAAATTGAATTAGATGGAAGACACCTAAAAGGCAACACAGTTATGCTAATAAGCTAGACCTACCAGATGTTCAAATGAACACTTGCCCATTTAGAACAACTTAGTAAAATCAGTAGGGCAAAAGACAAAACAAGCCAATAAATAAATGAATTTCTACTTCTTCAGTGAAAAAAAATGCAGTTGTCCCTGTTAGATTTCTGTGTAATTTTTCAGCTCATGTCTTATTTTGAATCTAATTGCTTTCTTTCTAGAGTACTGGTTACCTCATCCAATTTAGTGTCACCCACAAAAATTTGATATTTCCTTTACCCTATTTCATGGAAAATCTAGACTTATGCACTTATTTCTTGAAAGAGCTAGACTGTGTTAAATATTGTTTCTCCTCATTTCATGAATTATTTTTAGTTTATGGGTGGTTAAAATGTAGTTGTTCTGCTTGTTTGTGTTGTAATGGTACAGGAAGCCTCAACTTGATAAATACAGATCCAAAGAAAAAAAATCCAGTATAAGTATGGTTGTGGGGAAAAGAGCATCCACTAACTGAATTACATTCATTTATTCCACTACATTCTAAAGAAGACATTTTAAAACACGCCGGAAAAGGGATTTTGGTACACAACTCAACAGAGAGGTTATCCAAGTTTCCCTGCAAAGGAGTCCAGCCCAGCCCACAAGGAAGAAGCAAATTCCATCATCAATAGCAGTGCTGTCATTTTGTGCCTATTAACACCATGTCGATCCTTTTTTAATTCTCTTTTTCTTGGACGGCTATCTGCAACCAGGCAATTGAAAATCCTGAGAACTGGGAAAAATCTAGGCTTGGTGAAAAAGCTGAAGATGCAAGCCCCCTTCACCTAAAGATGGTTTGTCTACAAAGAGCTTTCTTTAAGCTGGCAGAAAGCAACACTATTAATTAGTAGATGTTTGCCATTGAGACTGCTAGAGGTGGAAGAGGAGAAGATTCCGGTAAACACCCCAAACCACCCACAATCTGCATGAAGATTGTGTTTGTACAAAGGCGGGGGGGGGAGGGGGAAGAGACCGAAGACAAAAAGCACGTAACTTGACAACATTTCACTAATACACAAGAACCTTTCCTTGAACACTATTAGTTGTCCACTTAGAACGAGAAGGACTGGAAAGCTCTTCCAATCAGTTTCTCTTAATGTGTTCAAGGAGAATGAGCGATGCATTCTTGAACACGGCTACAAAGGTACTGCATTTAGCGTCTGCATGTCTTTTATCCTACAACATAAAATCTTACCATTTGCCTGTTAGGTTTGAGTAGCTGATGACATGCACAGCATGAAAAAAAGGGGTAGGTTAGAAGGAAACTAAAAGTGCAAAATTGTAGTATACAGCCGTTACAG
>NW_015387722.1:375868-395393 GCF_001527695.2 Protobothrops mucrosquamatus | reverse complement strand
TCCCATGGACTGACATTTTGAGCCCTGAGGACGTCGGCAGATAGCCGACAAAAGCTAGGTGTTTTAATTGGCGTTTTAATTAGTATTTTAATATTAAATTATTTTATCATATTCCCTGGTGCTCGTATTTGCTCACTGATTTTAATATGGAACTACCTAGGGATCACATTTTTAAAGAAATTTCTGATATATATATATATATATATATATATATACACACACACACACACACACACACATACACAGAGAGAGAGGGGGGGAGAAAGCATTACCTGTTTTCTCTGAACTCTTCTGCTTCCTTTTCTTTCATTGCTGTTTGAGGGTCTTCAACGTCATAAGAAAAGAGGTGAAAGGGGCTATATGGTACATAAGGTAATTTCTCAGTATTTGGAGATGCCTTTGAAGTAACACATGATGAATTTTGGGAAGTAATTTTGAAGACAGATGAGGAGAGTGATGAATGATGAGAAAAAGGATGCAAAGCAACTGAATTAAGGGATGATGAGCTCCTGGAAATATTTGTTCTACAATTCCTGGGAGGCCTTTCATCCTGAGAAATAACACTTGAGATGACTGAAGTATCATAATTCTGTGGACCATATTTAACCTTCTGTATTTCTGAGAACCCACTGGATTGAAAAAATAGATAATGAATGGTAGAAAAAGAAGAGAAAATGGTATTACACAAGTATTTCAAAAAACAGATTATGCTGAAAGCAAAGAGAAATAACTATAGTAGAAATTTAGTTATACACTTTCTTATCTATCAGGAAGACATAGAGGACTCTTGTTAGAATTGGCAATTTTTAAAATTTTTAAACTGTGTTATGTACACTCTCATAAAATGTCTATGTATTGAAGATAGCCATTTCAAAAAATGTCTCTTGTAATATGTATCTGTAGGTCAGAGGTGGGGTTGAAGAATTGATGTCCACAAGTCATAAAAGGGTCACAGTTTCCCACTTATGCTGTAGACAAATCATAAAGTACTTTCCAGGAAGGAAACTGGTAAAATTTTTGGAAGGTTTCTTCTGGAACATAGAATCATAGGGCTGGAAGCAAACTCAGAGATCTTCTAGTCCAATCCCCTGCTCAAGGCAGGAGAGTTTATACAATCACGGTCAAATGGTTGTGCAATCTTTTTTTGAAAGCCTGCAGTGATGGAGCACCCACAACTCCGGGAAGCAAGCTATTTCATTGATTAATTATTCGGTCAGAAAATTTCTCCTAGGTTAGCTCTCTTTAACAAGCGACTCAATTCAATTCCTGGTAATGTCTGGAAAAATCTATATAGTTTTTTCGATAACATTTTCTTAAGTGGTTTGCCACTGTCCCCTTCCAAAAGCTGAGAGAGACTTACTTGGCAAAAGTCATCCAGCAAGGACTAGAACTCACAGCCTCCAGTTTTTAAGCAGGTGCCTTAATTACCACACCCAATGGCTTTAAGTTCTCTGCTATTCCAAAAATAATTTGTAAATCCCACCTTCTTTTTTGAAGGTAAAAAGTAACCACTAGGCTGTAGCTATTTTTTTATTTTAATCATTATAAAAGATAAAACTTTGTTTTGTTAAATATCAGCTTCCCATATCAATTTTATACAAAAAGGGATTTTCAAAAATTAAGTATAAAGGTCAGGTAGAAAGAACCATGGCACACTGGTGTTTACTGAAACTATGATATCTATTCATGTCCTTGAAGAAAACTTCCCCAAATGATTCCACTGTGGTATTCATCTGTAAGTTTGCCTTTCCCACCTAGAAATACTTGAAAATTCCAGAAAATAACTCCTAACATTTAGATGGTGTCAGCTGACACAGTATATTTGAGAGAAATATGTTTAGTAGTTTCCTATTAAAAATAGTGGCTTATATTAAATACTGTCTTCAAAAAAAATTCAAAAAACAAGGTTTTTGTGAAGATATTGTAAAAGCTAAAGAATATTAGGCTGTTCCCCTCTGCTATCAGAGAGAAAGGTCCACTACAAAAGTAAAGTTTGCAAAGTTGGGAGGTTTGCAGGACTATAATTGCTGTGATAAGGGAGCTCTATTTGAGATGAGGAATTAAAAAACAAACCAAATCAAACATCAGATGAAAAAGAGAAGAGGGAAACATCCTGACTCTGGTAAACTTCTGTCCTAGTTATGTTGAGGAATTCAGGAAATGTAACTTTCTTCCATTATTTTTGTTTTGTTAAAAAGAATACACAACTAAGAAACAGGTTTTTTTCCAATTTAATTATGGTAAAGTAAAAACATTGAAACCAATGGAGACAATCATGTCTATTGTACATGGGTATACTTTAACCATAATTAAGTCTGGTTGCAAATCAATATATGTACAATGAGATATTATGTGTGGGTTTAATTTTAGTAAAATGCATATTCTAACAATATACAATAATACTGCAAAGGTTTGTTAGTTGTTTCAAGAAATGTTGAAAAGGTTACTGAGGTCATGATCCTAGTACCTGGCATTGATCTGCCTAGTAGCCTCTTCCTCCCTCTCATTCTCTGTAGCGGGCTCAATGACTGGCTGTTCTTCCTCCTTGTCATAAGCATTCTCTCTAGGATAAAACAAAGCATGCAAATTGGACAGCAACCCAAAACACACAAGAGATCTAAGGAAATATTATCAGCGAAACAAAATAAAACTAGAAATGAAAGAAAAAAAGGATAGAAATAAACATGGGTTCTATCTGCTAATAAAATAAGATGCAAAGGAGATTGGTATGAAGCAGATTTGGGGCCTAAATTATTCCATTTTCAACCATTTTCTGGGGACATTTGCTGCTAGACAGAGACACTGGATAACAAGAAAAGATGATTTGTGTATATAAAATGCCATGGAGGAATGGAGAGACAAGGGAGATAATGAATTATCTGTGAAGTGATTAACAAAATTGTATTCAGGTGATTTTAGCAAACAAGCCACCATTGAACTCTGGGAACTGAAGATAATTTTAATATTCATTTCCAGTGATCATGCTTTATTATTTTCAGTGTCACATATCTTATTTCACGATAGTGTACTTTAGCTATTGTTTCTTTCATTTCCTCATCATTCACTCTATTTTTCTACTTTGTTCTACTTTCTTCCTATGAATTCTCTTCTCCAACGCTTTTATCCAAAACATGTTTTTTAAAACAACCTTTCCCATTATACTGATCCTATACATCATATATTTGGTTCATTTTGTAATTTTCTATTTTGTATAGGTAGTTTGGTGTCCTCTTATTAATTCTGTAGGTAGTGTCATCCCCCTCCCTAATTCAGTGTTGGCTCTGCTATTAACACACGTACAGTTTTAAATCTTTTGTCTTATTTCATCTTTCTAAGTGATATTATTCATTCTATGCAGCAGCAGCATCAATTAACTTTCTTTCATATTAAGTTCTTTCCTGTATTAGGAATACTCTTTGTGCTGTGAATGTGTGGTAAGATACATATTGTTTATGCCTGTCAGATCTGCCCCAGGCTGCCCTCTCAGGAAAGTAAGATTGTTGAATCCATTGAGTTGAATCAAAAGAACTTTTACTGAGAGAAACTGGATGAAATAAAATCAGATGGAATCTGAAGATTCAGCACAAAGCACAAATAAATTATTTCAGTTTCCCCAATCCCAACCTCCATGACCAGTCCATTGGCGGTCAATCGGTGCCGAGAAGATGCTTTGAGAATGCTGAGGTACTAGGCAGATAACAGTTCACAATCAGGGCACAATGGCCTTGGAATCTAACAAAAACTGGCTGGGAACGAGTCCGTCCCATCTTCAAAGACAGTCCCCCTCCCTAATTCCCAAGTGAACAGCAGCAGCAAAAAATCCCAAGCAGGCCATCTCCCCTCCTCCTCAGCACAATGGCAGGATACCAGAGTACGAATGGTGGACTTGACATGCTACCCTCCTATCCGGATCAAGGGATTTGGGAAAATCTAGTCCCACTGTTACTGGGTTAATAATGAGTTTGATGGGGAAGGGACCTACATATTTGGGTCCTAACTTCTTCGATGGTTGCAGAGATTACAAGTATCAGGTGGATAGGTAAATGTGGTCATTGATATAAAGGGTTTTTGGTTCCATGCGCTTTTTTCAGCTTGCTTTTTGTATGCTTTCCTAGAATCTGCAAAGAACTTCCTCACAACTGGCCAGGTATTTCATAATTGGGATACCCATTCTTTTAAAGAAGGCATAGGGTGGTCATTCAAAGGCAGCTCAGGCATGGGAGTGATGTCTTGTCACATTGCTACCTTGAAAGGAGTGAACCCTGTACAACTGTGTACCAAATTATTGTATGCTACCTCCACAAATGGTTAAAAGGTCTGTCCAGTTGTCCTGTTGATAATTAACAGGTATTGTTCCAATACAGAGTTCTTGTGTTCGCACCCCTATTAGTTTGGGAGTGGTGGCTGGAGGCAAGCCCTTGATCAGTCCCTAGAAGATTTAGGAATGCTTACCAGAACTTGGAAGTGAATTGTACCCCCCTATCGGAGGTTACGTGTTGTAGGAATCTGTGCAGTCAGTAGACATGTTGCACAAAAAACTTGGCTAGCGCATATGCCGAGGGAATTTTTTGGCATGGGACAAAGTACAACTGCTTGGAAAACAAATCAGTTATAACTCATATAATTGTATTTACTGAACTTTTGGGGAGTTCTATTACAAAATCCATGGAGATTTCTCTCCAGGGTGCCGTTGGCTCAGCCACTGGTTGGAGGAGCCCTGGGGTTTTTCCTTGCCACCGCTTGGCAGAGGCACAAATCAGGCAACTTGCCACATAGCTATTAATGTCCTTCTTTAAGGATGGTTAATTAAATGTGAAGTTTTCAAAAACCAAAATGCCCAGCAGTTTTTGAATCATAGCTTTTATCCAGAACCAGTAGCCTCTGACTCTCTGATATATACGGTGTTTTCCCAAAAATAACACCCAGTCTTTTGGCTCCAAAAGATGTATTATAGCTTATTTCCAGGGAAACATGGTATCAGGGTGATCAGCCCGGCTGGATGCCCCAGAGTCGGATAATGCATGGGGGACGATGGTGTCCAGCAACAGCTGCAGCCTGCCTTCCCCTTAGCCAGCACATTCTGGGGCTGCGCAGCCCACACAGCGGTGTGTTGATTACTTGTCCAAACAGCAGGTGGAGGCAAAGGCATGGGGGAGGCATGCAATTTGGATGCACCATGTGGCCACCTGCCCCAGCATGGCCATGGGTGGCTTGTCCTCGTGGCGGCGGCACTGGCAGCAGCAGCAGGCAGAGACAGGTATAATTCTGATGCACTGCCTCCTGCCCCAGTGCAGCCATAGGCAAGCTGAGAGACAGTGGGACAGAGTGGACAGGCAGCTGCGTGGTGCATCAGGATTACCTGCCTCCCCCCATGCCTCTGCCTCCGCCTACTACTAGTGCTGCCACATGTCGGGATCACATGCCTCAGCTTGGGAGGGCCAGCCCGGTGGTCGCAGCGCTTGGTACAGTTATACTGAAGCATTCGTGACAAGGCATCAGCCAGAAAATTCTTGCCTCCTGGGAGGTAGTGCAAAGTAAAGTTAAACTGGTTGAAGTACTGTGCCCATTGGACTTGTTTGGGTGACAGCCTATGCGGGTTTTCAATGCCTCTAGTCTAAATTCTTGTGGTCAGTCGACACTTCAAAAGGTACTTTGCTCCCTTCAAGGAAGTAGCTTCATGTTAAGAGTGCTCAGCACATGGTGTAAGTCTCCTTTTCCTAGACCGCCCATCTCTGTTCAGTTTCTGACAGTTTTCTAGAAATATAGGCACAGGGTTATGGGTTGCCTTGTTCATTTCATTGCAAAAGTATGGCCCCTACAGCCACATCGCTAGAGTCTGCCTGAATGGGGCATTTGGATCTAGGTGTTTGAGGACAGGCTCAGTTGCAAATAAGCTTTTAAGTTTCTTGAACTGACACTCCATTTTAGAGGTTGGGCTAGGCTTGGGCTTGTCTTCCCCTTTTGTCTTTAAAAGATTAGTGATGGGGAATGCAATCTGGGCAAAAGATGGGATGAATTGGTGGTAAAAACTGGCAAAGAAGCTTTGCAATTGCTTTCTGGTGCATGGTGGGGCCCAATCCAATACTGCCTGGACCTTTTGGGGGTCCATCTCAATTCCTTCATGTGATATGTGGTAATTTAAATAGTCTATTTTACTCTGGTGGAACTAGCACTTGGAGACCTTAGTGTACAACTTAGCAGTTTTAGTTTCTTGAGCACCACTCTCATCAATTTTACATGCTCAGCTTTTGTTTCGGTGTAGATCAGAATATAATCTAAGTATACCTGCACCCCTTTGTATTGGTGCTCATGCAGCACCTCATTAATTAGCTACATGAAGACTGCCGGAGAGCCCTGGAGGTCAAAAGGGAGGACTTTAAACTGGAAACATCTCAGTGGATAATTAAAAGCACTTTTCCATTTGTCCCCCTCTTTGATCCTCACACGATAATAAGCCTCCTGTAGGTCTGAGTAAAAATCTTGCCTTGCCAAGTGAACTAGCATGTCCATCATTGAGGGGTAAACGTTTTCCACACCACCCCCCATTTAATCCTCTATAGTCCACAGGTGAAGCTATCCATCTTTTTCCCCCCTGAAATAAAACAGGGGCAGCCACCTGAGGTTGTGCCAACTGGATAAATCCATGGGCAAGGTTTTTAATCAATGAAGGAATGCAATTGCTCTAATTCCCTTGGGGTCATCGAGTAAACTTTTGGCTGGATAGTTTAGCCCCTGATAAAATCTCTACAGCAATCCATTGGTTGGTGAAGGGGGAGCTCATCCAATCCCTTTTCACTGAACATCTCCCTCAAGTCCCAGTATTCTTTAGGGATAGAGCCAAGGTCTCTTTCCTGTTCTTGCGCTGCGGGCTCCTGCCTCACAGCCCACTGGACAAGCTTCCTGAACTTGTTCCAGGCCATGTGCTAGGCAGGCTTGTCAGATTTTCAGCAGCCCCTCCTCCAATTTATGTACAGGTTCCACTTCTTGAGCCAGACCAACCAACTCTCCATTCTGGGAGCCACTATAAAGTGGTGGCAGCAGCTGGGGTCACTGAGGCATCCGGCATAGAGGCTGTCAGCAATGTCCTCCCATCATTATCCTCTGCTATGGTCTGCCAGGCATAGTTGGCAGTGGCTTTGGCAAGGGATTCACATGCTTTGAGGGTTCAGAAGGCATTCATCATAAACTTCATGGCTTCCCACATGATCAGGTCGGTATGGTCAGGTTCTCTGCCTGCCTCATTGTCTTCGAGCTCTTCCAGCTTCAGTTGCCATGGCTACATGGGTAAGAGTTACTCCCTTGGCCCTTCCTTCCTAGTCTTCCTTTTTCCTAATGCCTATGGACCACCTGGGTCTTCATGAGTCACACAGGCTCTCAACGTCCTCCATTCATTCTGAGAGTTTCAGTCCAGGGGGAACCCTGAATGATGCTTCCCCCCAGCATTTGGCTTCCTCTTGTCACTGCCCTGAGCTGACATCCTGTGCATGATCCCCATAGTACAGCGGTAGGTCTGTCTGAGTTGACCAGTACTGCAGATTCTGCCTAATGTCAGACCTGCCCCAATCAGCCCCCTCACGAAAGTAAGGCTCTTGAATCCATTGAGTTGAATCAAAAGAACTTTTACTGAGAGAAAATGGATGCAGTAAAGTCAGGCAGAATCTGAAGGCACAAAGCAATTCTTTTGGTTTCTGAATCCAACCCCTCCTGATCAGTCCACTAGTGGTCAATCGATGCTGAGAAGATGGTTTGAGCATGCTGAGGTGCTATGCCAGACATGTCAAACACAAAGCCCGGGAACCGGATGTGGCCCATGAAGTGGTTTCATGTGGCCCGCGAAGCCATCCTGGGAACAGTGAGGGAATGGCCCCCACTGCCTTGGCCCTGGGCCAGGTCCCACCCCCTTCTGCCAGAAACCTCAGATCTGTCCCACTCCTGCCCAGGCCCCCACAGGCACCCTTGATGCGAATGATGTAGAACTGGCCACACCCACCCAGTAGGCCACACCCACTCCATCCACGCCCACCCAGTAGGCTGCACCCACTCTGGCCACACCCACCTGGCCCCCCAAGGGCAACCGCAATGCTGATGCGGCCCTCAGTGAAATTGAGTTTGACACCCCTATGCTATGCAAATAACAGTTCACATTCAGGGCGCGACAGCCTTGGAACCTGGCAAAAACCGACTGGGAAGGAGTCCGTCCTGTCTCTGAAGACAGCCCCCCTCCCTAATTCCAAGTGAAAAGCAGAAACAAAAAATCATAACCATGCCATCCTCCTCAGCACCATGGCAGGACACCAGAATATGAAGTTTCTTTCAAAATCATTTTTTTAGTGTATCATGCTATTATTGTAGCAATGTTCCTACGTTTGGAGAACTCTTGCTAAATTTCAGTTCTTAAGTCATAGCTCTTATGGAAGTCTATGGGTTTAATTAATCTTATAAGAAATTAATTTTATAGTATGTTTGATTGTGATTCTACTCCCTCTGCTTTTGGTGAATATGTGTTGATCCATCTTGACTAATTTTTGTGCATTGACTATCATATGAATACCAAAATCTGTCATAAATAACAGTTGATAGCAGTCCACACATGTGTAGTCACAAACATGGATACACACGTACAAATATACATAGTCATCATCACCTTCTTCAACTGATGATGCTTCATGAAGAATAATGGCAACTTGAAGGCTCCCATAACTACTGTATATACTCGAGTATAAGCCGAGTTTTTCAGCCCATTTTTTGAGCTGAAAAATGCCCCCCTAGGCTTATACTTGAGTCAATATTTTTCCCCAGTTCTTTGTGGACTTACAATATCCGAGCACCGTTTAAAGAGACGCCGAAGGAAGACGGTGCCCAACTGCGCGCCTTTCCCCCTTGGCGGGGTGGTCTTTTGCAGTCTTTTGCTCGGATATTGTAAGTCCACAGCAGCGCAGGCGGCAGCAGCGCCGCAGGGAACGGAAGGGAAGGAGGGAGGGCCGTACCTGGAGATCACAGGCCGGGAACGAGCTGGGCGGCGGCGGTGGCGGTGGCAGGAACACGCCGGGAACGAGCTGGGCGGCGGCGGCCGCNTCCCGGCGTGTTCCTGCCGCCGCCGCCGCCCAGCTCGTTCCCGGCCTGTGATGCTCCAGGTACGGCCCTCCCCCCTTCCCTTCCATTCCCGCCGCCGCCGCCCAGCTCATTGCCGCCGCGGCCGCTGCCGCCCAGCTCGTTCCCGGCGTGTTCCTGCCGCCGCCGCCGCCGCCGCCCAGCTCGTTCCCGGCCTGTGATGCTCCAGGTACGGCCCTCCCACCTTCCCTTCCGTTCCCTTCGGCGCTGCGTGTTGAGGCCGGGACGGAATACCCCGCGCCGCCGCAGCCAAGCGCGAGGGGGAACGCCAGACGCCTCGTGCGAAGGGGGGAGGCCTGGCGATGCCGCGCCCTACCGGGCGCTCACCGGGGGGGCTGAGGCGGCCAGGGAGGAACAGCCAACTGCCGGCAACCAGCCGGAACTGCTGGGGCCGGCCCGTATTGAAGAATATGGCCGAATTTACCCGGGCTGGCCGAGAAAGGCACACCTCCAGCCTTCCCCGCAACCGGGAGAAGCCCCCTCCCTTTTGCAAGGTCGCCCCCTCCCCGCTTTTGGGGTGGGGGAGAATTGAGAGAGAGAGAGAGACAAACACACACACACACAAAGAGGAGAGGGGAGCCGGCCGGCCCACCCGTTTCCCCCTTTCCCTGCGCGAGCGTGTGTGGATTTCCCCCCCCCTTTCTTTTTTCTGCCCGCCTCTCTTGCCCGCCCGCCCGGTTCCAGCTTTTCACTATCCAAGAATACCCTTCCAGCTGATGTGGGGCGTGTTATCAACTATTGCTCCTTTGTGCAAAGTGCTACAATCGCGCGGTTACCAGAGGGGTGGGGTTGCAAAGAGGCCAATTAGCCCAGGCGGAAAAATGTGTGTGCTGAAAAATGCCCCCTCGGCTTATACTCGAGTCACCAATTTTTCCCAGTTCTTTGCCGAAAAATAGGTCCCTCGGCTTATAGTCGGGGCGACTTATACTCGAGTATATACGGTACTCAAGAGGATTGAACAGGAATGTAACCTGCCCTTTTATTACTCAATCTTTATATTAATATTATACAGACTGTTGTCAAATGAAAATTCCATCTTTTAAGTCTCCTCCACAAATCAATTTCCATTCTTTTATTTTCTGATGATTCTATCATTTTATCTATGATTCAAACGACAGGCTTAAGCATGATGAGAAGTTAGACATTTAATGATTCACAATAAAAGACGCTTGTATTTACCAAATATCATGCTGATTATTCCATTAGTCATAAATTCAGTAACAACCAACTTTAGGCCTTCAAATATCTAGGTATCCATGACTTTGCAACACAGATGTTCATTTGGAGTTCCCACTCAGTGCATTTCTTATCTAGAGCATGTCTAATCTTTGAAAAAGTCTGTAATAGGTTCTACTGCTTGAAATATTGACTGAAACAGATATTTGGCTGTTAGTCCTGGCCCACCTGTACTAGCTGTAAAATAAAATTATTTTGTCTTGTAATAAAATAGTTTCTGATCTGGCTTATTCTGGTCTCTCAACCTAAACTATATCAATACTGTGTCCAAAAAAGCAATGGTCGAGGTTAAACAAATTTACAAAATAATAGATCTAAAATATTTTTATTATCTCTTCAGAAACATTGGCTGAATGCCCTCTCCAGATTATCCCACTATAACAGCACCAAAGAAGATGTATTGAACTTTATTATTCACTCCAATCAGATAGAAGCACCAGCCACAACCAGAACATAAAATAAAGCTAAGCTCAATTTAATTGACAATCTAAGCCAGGCAGTGAAAATGGCCCTGACTGAAGACAAGTGGTTCACAGGTCACAAAGAGGATGTCTCCTTACACGATGGCCTCGCTTGAGTCAGAAGCAAACTCTGGCCTGTGAGCCAAATACCTTTCATTTTACAAAGAAGCCACGACTCAAAAACCACAGTGCACTATGGCAGGGCTTTTCAACCAGTGGTACGGGTACCACCTGTAGTACATTGGCACCTGGCAGGTGGTACGCGACCATCCTACAAAAGTGGTAGCGGGGGAGGGGAATGAGCTGAACCGGTGGCAGCACCGCACAAGTCTGAGCGAGAGATGGCTGGAGCTGCAGGGCTGTCAGGGCTCAGCGGAAGCGCCAGGATCAGTGCTGCTTTCCAGCTGATCGGCGCTTCTTTGGGGCTGTCAGGACTCAGTGGAAGCGCCAGGATCAGCGCCAGGATCAAGCTGGAGCTCGGCACTGATCCTGGTGCTTCTGCTGAGCCCCGAAGAAGCACCAATCAGCTGGAATGTTGCAGCATCTCCAGCGTCTTGTGATTTACATTCAGATGCTTGGCAACTGATTCATATTTATGACGGTCACAGTGTCCCAGGGTCATGTGAATTGACCAAAACCTGTGGCAACCACCCAGCGGACGGGGGGAATAAAAACCCAAACACCCCCCGCCCCACCCCCACTGCCAATCCTCAACAGAAATGCTCAGAACAATGAAAACCTCGGACAGGAGGAAGAGCGCTGCCCGGTGGGCAGGCAGGTGTCTTGCTCGGCTGTGGCTTGGGGGGCACTTTTTTCATTGTAACTTCTAAGAGTCACTAAGCGAACTGTTTTAAGTTGAGGACTACCTGTACTTTATCACTTTTTTTCTTTTCTTTTTTTTGGTCATCAAGTTTTTGACACCTTGCTAGGCGACTGGTGGTACTCGGATGTTGCCATATCCTAAAAGTGGTACAATGGGTGAAAAGGTTGAAAAGCCCTGCGCTATGGTTTTGTGAAAACCCTGCATCTTGTTAGATGCCAGTTCTGATAGCCAAGCATGAAGGAAGACATAGAGGAATACATGGCTAGTTGCCCCATGTGCCTTGGCTAAAGGATGTGCTGGAAAACCATCAGGACTTTTGCAACCAGTCACTAACCCCAAGTTCCTTGGAAGAACTCCATGGACTTTATCACTGAACTACCTGAGAACTTGGGAAATACTGTGATATGGGACATCACTGACTTATTTTCCAAACAGGTACACTTTGTGGCATGCCCTACAATCTCTTCTGCATGAACCCTTGCAAAGCTCTTTGTTCAACACATTTACCACCTACATGAGGTTTCTGAAAGAATTATCTCCAATTTGTTTCCAGTGCATAAGGTCATAGTGTACATATAAACAGCAAGTAATAGGTCATAGACCAGTGGTTCTCAACCTTTTTAATGCCGCGACCCCAACCGGTCGCAAGTCGAGGAGTAAACCGGTCATAAGTCGAGGAGTAAACCGGTCATAAGTCGAGGACTAAACCGGTCGTAAGTCGAGGACTACCCAACCGGTCGTAAGTCGAGGACTTTCCCTGCCCGGGAGCGCCGCGCATGCGTGGTTCCGCCCCCTGCGCCGGCCGAGGCGTAGCTGGCAAGTGGCAGAGACGGAGCAGGCCGACCACCAGCTGGCCCAGCCCAAGGGAGGTAAGGCACCCGCTGGAAAAGGGGGAAAAATGGCGGTCAAAAAAAATGGCGGTCAAAAAAAATGGCGGACAGCCTTGCTTGGCGACCCCCATGAAATGGTCGATCGACCCCAAATGGGGTCCCGACCCACAGGTTGAGAACCACTGTCATAGACCATAAATCATAGTTACAATCATTAATCGTAAGTTACAAACAAGAATTGATAAATTATAAGAAACCAATAGAACAGGGGTGTCAAACTCAATTTCATTGAGGGCCACATCAGCATTGTGGTTGCCCTCGGGGGGCTAGGTGGGTGTGACCAGGGTGGGTGCGGCCTACCGGGTGAGCGTAGATGGAGTGGGTGTGGCCTACTGGGTGGGCATGGCCAGCTCTACATTGTTTGCGTCAATGGTGCCTGTGGGGGCCTGGGCAGAAGTGGGACAGATCTGAGGGTCTCTGGCAGAAGGGGGTGGGACCAGGGCAAGCACCAAGGCATGGTCCATTTCTTCATTCCTCACAAAGGGTGACACTGCCCAGCATGCACCCAGAGGGCGGGGGTGACGGAGCAGGGGCTGGTTCCTCACTGTTTCCAGACGGCCTTGTGGAGCTAAGACTGAATGCGTTTCAGCATAGATGGCCACCACAAAATTGTACATTGGCTCCCGGCCGGCCAGGGCCAAGGCAACGGGGGCCGTTCCCTCACTGTTTCCAGGATGGCTTCACGGGCCACATGAAACCACTTCGCGGGCCAAATCCGGCCCCCGGGCCTTGTGTTTGACATGTCTGCAATAGAAGATAGTTGGAAAGATGAGAAGATGAGAAAAGATGAAAAATTAGACAGTGCTGTGGGAATTAAGTGTTCAGCAGAGTGATGGCATGGGAGAAAAATATCTTTATGTCTGGTTGTTTTGGTATGCAATGCTCTATAGCGGTATCCTGAGGGGAGAAGCTGAAATAGATTATGACCAGGATGTGAGGGGTCTGTAGATATTTTCTAAGCCTTCTTTCTGGTTTGTGTAGTATACATACCCTCAATGAAAGACAGGGTGCTTGCAATTATTGTTTCTGCAGTCCTAAAGTCTGTATTTGTCCTGTTTGGTTGCTTTACCAAACCAGACAGTTATTGAGTACAAATGACAGGTTCAATAATTTCTCTGTAGAATTGTTATCAGCAGATCCTTGGGCAATCTGAGCTTACTGAGGTAAAACAGGAAGAACTTTCTTGTTGTGCCTTTTTAATGATGGTTCTAATGCAGTGGTTCTCAACCTTTTTAATGCCGCGACCCCAACCGGTCGTAAGTCGAGGACTAAACCGGTCGTAAGTCGAGGACTAAACCGGTCGTAAGTCAAGGACTACCCAACTGGTCGTAAGTCGAGGACTTTCCCTGCTCGGGAGCGCCGCGCATGCGTGGTTCCGCCCCCTGTGCCGGCCGAGGCGTAGCTGGCAAGCGGCAGAGACGGAGCAGGCCGACCACCAGCTGGCCCAGCCCAAGGGAGGTAAGGCACCCGCCGGAAAAGGGGGAAAAATGGTGGACAAAAAAATGGTGGACAAAAAAAATGGTGGCCAGCCTTGCTTGGCGACCCCCGTGAAATGGTTGATCGACCCCAAATGGGGTCCCGACCCACAGGTTGAGAACCACTGTTCTAATGTCAGGTGTTCATTTCAAGTTCTTGGAGATAACAGGACCTAGATACTTGAAGGTCTCTACTGTTGATAATGTGTTGCCTAATATTGTAAGAGGTGATAGGAGAGCTTCTTCAAAAATCTATTATCATCTCTACAATTTTAGAGTGTTCAGCTCCCGATTGTCCTGGCTGCACCACAGGGCCAGTTGATCTACCTCTTGACTATATGCAGACTCATCATTGTTTCGAATGAGACCAATGACTGTTGTATCATCTGCAAAATTCAGTACTTTAACAAAGAAATCCTTCAAGATGCAGTCATTGGTATATATAGAGATTAATGGAGAAAGCATACAGCCCTGTGGAGCTCCAGTGCTAATTGAACAGGTATATGGTGTGATTTTCCCTAGCTTCACCTGCTGCTTCTTATTTGTTAGAAAGCTTATCATCCATCTACAAGTGTGGTCAGGCACAGCTAGGTGAATCAGTTTAGAGAGGAGGGTTTCAGGAATGATGGTGTTGAGTGCCAAGCTGAAATCTACAAAAGAGACCCTTATTTATTTCTTTTATTGAACATGTTGCAGTGCCTCAATGACAGCATCGTCTGCTGATCTATTTGCATGGTAGGCAAACTGCAAGGAGTCTAGCAGCAGACCTTTGATGGTTTCAAAGGTTAGAGCCCCTGGTCTGTAGTCATTCAATTCCTTGATGAAAGGTTTCTTGGACAGCAGAATGATAGTAGAGTGTTTGAAGCAAGAAGGGATAGAATACATCTCCAGTGATTTATAAAAGATGCGGATGAAGATGGGGATCAGTTGATTAGCACAGACTTTCAAGCAAAAGGGAGTTACTCTGTCTGGCCCTGGTGTTTTTCCATCTTTTTGTCTGTGAAATAGACTTTGCATATATTTTCCTGTGATCACTGGAGGAGGGGGGCCCAGAGGGATGGAGTCAGGTATAGGAGACTTAGCTGCTGATTTTCGGTTTTGCACAGTAGTGCAGTAGCTGAGGGATCATGGGGCTCCACTCCTTATGGCTGATTTCTGCCTGCCAGGGGAACCTAAATGGGCCTGAAGTTGCCCATAGAGGCAACACAGAAGGGGAAAAGCCATCCAGAAACCGGCAGAAGAAGAGGCTAGCTCAACTTCTGAGTCTAGCCCAAGCTACAAGCAACTGAAGTCCTAAACTACTCCTTCAAGCTGACTGTAAAAAATGTGTTTGGAACTGAGTAAGAACAGCGATTTTCTCTCTTCTATTTGGAAACTGATTTCCTTGGGGAAAAATCCCAAGAAGCAAAAAGCCTCGGAAAGTGAGAAGGAGTGGGTCTTTTGCCCCACCCTCCTGCAGATGAAAGTGGTGAATTAAACCTTAGACAAATTTTAAGATTACAAAATAAGTTTGAGAACAAGAAAAAAGATTTGGCAAAATGGATTTTGCCAGAAGAATTACGAGAACTTGAGAGACAAAAAAATAATAAATAAAATCAAGACAGGAAAAGATTTTCAATGAATGCAAAGGGGCAAAACCTTCTTATAAAAACATCTTACCTGTTTTGCCTCTTGTCCCTGCAACAACATTTATAAGATTATGGGAAGATTCTTTGATTCAACGAAGCATATTGAACGGGAAAAATGTTGGGCAAAAAAAAAAAAAGGCTAAAGTGAGAATTAAGAAATTAGATGATGAGAATTACTAGAGGGAGTATTTAAAAATTAAACATTTGTTTGAATATGGTTAAAGAAATAGAAAGATTTTGAATATAAATGAAGATTAGTTTAAGAGGGATGAGCCCTTAAAGTAATATAGTATGCCTTCTTTCCTTTTTCTTTCGTGTTTGGTTTTTTTTTTACATGAGAAATATAAAAATGTTGGGATGGTTTATATAAAAGAAATGTTTTCTTTGTTTTTGTCTTTGTTTTGTTTTTGCTCTTATTTTCTTTTTAAGATATGAGAAATGTAAAAATGTGATGGCTTGTATGAGAAAAAAGATTTAAATACTTAAGTGTAACTAATTTTGAGAAAATCTTAGCCAGTAAGAATGTTTTAAATACTGTGGGGAAAACAAATTTAAATAAGAATGTAAACAGGATTTATGATGAGGCAATCAAGATGATCAATGAAAAGAAGCTTTATACTGATGTGATTATTATTTGCAGAAAACATTTGAGAAAAATGTTTATATTAATTGTCATTTATTCAAATAAGAAGTGTATTAATGTAAGGTTGGCTAAAGAGAATATTATTGGAAGAAGAGGAAATCAAGTAAAGTCAAGTAATTCTATATGGATTATAGAATTATAGAAATTAATTGTTATTGTTTTTTAAATACTAACCCGGACAACACGATGTATACCAAATATTAAGGTGTATGTTAAAAATCATAAAACTTTTTTTTTAAAAAAGAGACTTAGCTGCTGTTCTTGTATCTGAGATGGAGAGGACAGTGATAGTTGACAGTAGTCTACTCCCAAACCTACTCTAGAACACATTCAGATCATCTGCCAGTTGCTGATTCTCTTCTGCAAGGGATGGAGGTCTATTGTAGCCAGTGATATTTTTCAGGTTTTTCCACACATTTACTGGTTAATTTGCAGAGAGCTGAATCCTCAGCTTTTCAGAGTAGCTTATTTTTGCTGCCTTGATTTCTGCCTGATTGTACAACATTCTATCTCCTTTCCCGTAGGCTTCCTCTTAGGCATGACATAGATGTTTGAGCTTAGCTGTAAACCAAGGTTTATTATTACAATGACATAATTATTTTTTAAGACAAGAAGACTGTTCAGCAGAAATGCTAGAGAAGCTTACAATAATGGTTTATAGAATATGTACATTTTAGGGAGAAAACTATATATGATGAATATGCTAACATATCATCATACATGAAAAAAGGATTTTTTATTTTTTATTCTATACACGTTTTTATTATATACATGTCCCCTAGCCTCCAGAATAGTATGACAAATAAAATTGATCATTTGATCTCTAAAATGTAATAAGGTTCTTGGAAAATGTTTTTTACTCCCAAAACTCTTTTAAGACTCATAGTGATTGGTGAGCAACAGTTAGCAGAACTGTTTGTTCACCTATATAAATACAGTATAGATTAGATATTCAGCCCCTGACCATCAGCGGAGACCGGGTGGAGTGAGTGGCTAGCTTTAGGTTGGGTGTTATCATAAAGGAGGACCTAACCTTAACCCTTTTGCCAGGAAGTAATAGTATTCCAAGTGCCTTTGGTGTATTGCCTTTGGTGTCTTGCCATTGACCATAAAAATTGTCTTCAGACAACGCTAACTCCCTCGGCCAAGAAACAGAGATGAGCAACATGCTCTAGAATCGTACAGTGTGTGTTTGTGTGTGTCTGTATGTATATGCACAAACACACACACACAAATACAGTAGACCAGAGCCAAAAAAATGTGGGATACACAGCATTGCTACCAGATGGATTTGAAACTGGCTGACCAACTGCACTCAACATGTAGTCTTCAGTAGAACTATATCTACATTCAGGGAAGCATGCTGTGGGGTACTACAAAGTTCTGTCTTAGGCCTAGTATTCCTCAGCCTCATCATAAATGATTTAGATGAAAGGCTATAAGGGGAATCATCAAATTTGCAGAGAACAAGATGAGGTGAATTGCCAATACTTTAGTAGACTTGAATACTTGGCCCTATCCAACAAAATGCAATTTAATGATAAAAGAAAGATTTACCCTTAGATAAGAAAAACTAAATGCTTTTTATTATTTGAAGCAACATAAAAATAATGTTGTTTGTTTACAAGAAACTCACATTACGGCAAAGGATCAAAAATATTTGATTAATTCACGGTTGGGAATACATTTTATGGCACCCGCGCCTCAGAAAAGAGGGGGGGTAGTTATTTATGTTAGGAAAGAGTTTTTGCCTAAATTGATTGACTCTGATCCAGAAGGAAGATATGTTTTTATTGAAATATTATTGAATGGGAAGAAATGTCATTATTGGATTATATGCCCCAAATCAACAGCAGAAACAGTTTTATAAATTGTTACATCGGAAATTAAATCAAATGGATTACAAATCAGTTATTATGATGGGAGATTGGAATGGTGTTTTAGATTCACGAAGAGATAAGAAAGGTTCCTGTAAAGCTTTTAATTCAACATTGCCTAAAACCTTTTTTGACCTGAAGGATGAACTGGAATTAAAAGACATCTGGCAAGAACGAAATATGGAAGAAAGAGACTATACTTTTTTTCGGATAGGCACCAATCTTATTCTAGAATTGATTTTTTTTTAATTACCAGTGATTTCTTTTCCAGGGTGAAGAATATTAAGATTTTTCCTAGGACATTGTCGGATCATAGTCCTGTATGGATGGAATTATTTGCTGAAGAGGGGAATAGAAGAACTTGGAGATTGAATGAAAATTTATTCAGATATGATATAAACTTGCAGAAATGTAGAGATCAATTGAAAGAATTTTTTTTGTTGAATATGCATAAAGACACTTCGATTTCAATGGTCTGGGATGCTAGAAAAGCATATATGAGAGGTATTCTGATTTATATGAATAATGTTTATAGGCGTAAACAAATGCAAAAACGAAAAGAGTTAGAGGAGGAGATTAAATTAAAAGAACAGGCTTTTATTTTAAATCCACTGGATAATAATTTAAAAGTATCTATAACTGTGCTTAGGGAGCAATTTAATATGTTAATAGCAGATCAGACCGCAACTAATTTAAGGTACATGAAATATAATACATTTTGCAATGCAAATAAACCTGGAAGGTGGTTGGCCTACCAACTACGAAAAAAGCAAAAGTCAAGAAATATAGAGAAAATAGATTATAAGGGTAAAATGACATCTCAACAAAATTTGGTTAAAAAGAGTTTTTTGGATTTTTATTCTAAGTTATATGCTTCTGAAAATATACAACTTGAAGAAATAGATAATTACTTACAGCAGACACATTTTCCCAGATTGTCAGATAATCAAAGGGAAAAAATGAATTGTTTAATTACATCTGAGGAGATTAAGGGGGCAATTAAGCAATTAAAAGTTGGTAAGGCACCAGGTACAGATGGATTAACAGCAATTTATTACAAGATGTTATCTGAAGAAATGATTGAACCATTAAGGGAATTGTTTAATAGTATTTTGTTGGGTGAAGAGATACCTCCATCTTGGAGAACTGCTTTTATATCTTTAATACCAAAGGAGGGTCAGGATTTATTTACACAATTTGTATGCCGCCCTTCTCCCCATGGGACTCAGGGCGGCTCACAGCATATTAAAACATCGTACAAAAAAATTTTCCCCTGCTAAAAACCAATTAAAACCCAAATATTGGTAGCTGTGGCTCTTTAAAATCGTTTAAAAATTGTCCCTATTTAAAACTCACCCTAGGTCAGGCCCGCTTGTTGAAA
>NW_015387722.1:365520-375682 GCF_001527695.2 Protobothrops mucrosquamatus | reverse complement strand
CCCAGATTGCGCGCCCTCTCTGAGGGGGCCAAAAATTCGCCCCCTATAGACAGCGATGGAACCAACTGACTATGCCGGGGCGCCGGCAGCCACAGCCACTCGGTCTTGGAAGGGTTGAGTCTGAGTCTGTTCCTTCCCATCCAGACCCGTACGGCCTCCAGGCAACGGGCCATCACGTCAAGGGCATCGTTGGGGTGACTCAACCTAAGAATTATAGACCTATATCTTTATTGAATACAGATTATAAGATTTTTTCAAAAGTAATGGGAAATAGATTAATGCAAATGTTGAGCCAATTGATTCATAGTGATCAATCTGGATTCATAACTGGAAGATATATGAAGTATAACGTAAGACAAATTATTAATTTAATTGAATATTTGGATAAGAATAATCAAATTCCTGCTGCTTTTATATTTTTGGATGCTGAAAAAGCATTTGATCAATTAGATTGGGGATTTTTGTTTCAAGTTATAGACAGAATGAATTTTGGGGAAAAATTTTTGTTTGCTCTTAAGGCTATTTATCAACAGCAATCTGCACAGATTATAGTTAATGGGGGGGGGGTAACAGAAGCATTTAAAATTGAAAAAGGAACCAGACAAGGATGTCCATTATCTTCATTGTTATTTGTGTTAACAATGGAGATTTTGTTAATTAAAATTCGTGAATCTTCTATAATAAAAGGAATTAAGGTTAATAAGATTGATTATAGGTTAAGAGCTTTTGCAGATGATTTGGTGTTAACATTAACTCATCCAAAAGATTCGGTAATTGATTTGGTTGAAATTATTGCACAATATGGGAAAGTTTCTGGTTTCAAGGTAAATTGTAATAAGACTAAAATATTACCGAAAAATATGTCTATGAATGATAAAGATATGTTAGTTACGCTCACAGGTTTTGAAATGGTTAAAAAGGTAAAATATTTGGGAGTTTATATTACAGCTTCTAATGCTAAATTGTATAAGAATAATTATGAATCCTTATGGGTTAAGGTGCAAAAGGATTTAAGTGATTGGAAAAAATTACAATTATCTTTGTTGGGGAGAATTTCAGCAGTAAAAATGAATGTCCTTCCAAAATTTCTTTTCTTGTTTCAAATGATTCCCATCTTAAAAAAAGATGCTAATTTGGAGGATTGGCAAAAGGGTATTAATAAGTTTATTTGGGCGGGCAAGAAGCCAAGAGTTAAGTTTAAGATCATGCAAGATATAAGGGAACGAGGAGGACTTAAAGTCCCCAACTTAAAATTGTATTATGATGCGGTGGTTTTGACATGGATTAGTGATTGGTTAAATTTAACAAATAGAAATATACTTTCTCTTGAAGGATGGGATTTGTTGTTTGGTTGGCAGGCATATTTAATTTATGATAAAAAGGTAGATAAAAATTTTAAGGTTCATATTTTAAGAAGTTCTTTATTACGAGTTTGGTAGAAATATTATTATAAATTAAATTATAAAATTCCTATCTGGCCAATCCCAGGACAGGTAATAGAGGGGATATCTAGGGGAGTTAATTTGGATAAAGGTTCTTATAGGGAATTACTTTGTCCGGTAGGACGAGATTGGCAACTTAAATCTTTAGTAGATTTGAAACAAGAAAATATCGAATATTCTTGGTTTTACTATAACCAATTGTTAATGAGGTGGCGCTTGGATCAAAAAGTTGGTATTACTTTACAGGATGTAAATTTGATGAAACAGATTAAAGATCAATCTCAAGCTCATATAAAAAGAATTTATAATGCATTGATTGAACTGGATTCAGAAACAGAATTGGTTAAAGATTGTATGATAAAATGGGCTCAAAATATACAAGAACCGATTTTATTGGAAACATGGGAGACAATTTGGATTAGAAATGTAAAATTTACCCAAGCTCAAAACTTAAGGGAAAATTTCTACAAGATGTTTTATAGGTGGCATTTGAATCCTCAAAAATTGTTCTGCATGTATCCTAATTTACAACCTAAGTGTTGGAGATGTGGAAACTTAGATGCAACCTATTTTCATATTTGGTGGACATGCAGGGAAGTAAAAGCATTTTGGATTAAGATATGGTGGAACATTCAAAATATTTTTAAGAAAAAGATAAAGTCTAAACCGCAGATTTTTTTGCTGGGTATTTTGGAAGATATGGATACAAAAGAAATGGATTTGATGTTGAACTTGATAATTGCTGCAAGACTATTAGTAGCTCAATGTTGGAAAACGGAATGTTTGCCCACTATAGAAGAATGGTCACTTAAAGTCTCAAACTTAGCAGAAATGGCCAAGATTTCCGCTTATGTGAAGGACTATTCACAAGAAAGATATATTTCGGTTTGGAGAAGATGGATAGACTATATTGAGAGTAAATATGGGACTAAAAAGTTTCATTTGGTTTTTGAGTAAATTTTAGAGTATTAATGTAGTTTATATGTTATAATAGGTTACTTATTTTTATTTATGATTATTAATATGATGTTATAATTATTGTGTTTTATACTAGTATATTTGTTTAAAAGAGAGTTAAAGGATGTCATAGATTTGTTATTCTAATAGTTGATTAATGTTAGATAGAGTATGGTTATTGTATTGTTAACCCTGTGATTGGCTCTGGGAAGTGGGGGGGGAGGGGGGAGGGGAAGGGTGGGTTTAGGGGAGGGGGGAATTATATTGTAAAACTTTTATAAAATTTTCAATAAAAAAAAAAAGAAAAACTAAATGCGTAGATATTGCTGGTACCTAGCTCAACAACATTAACTGCGAAAGAAATCTGGGAGTCCGAATGGACAATCACTTAAGTATAAGCCAGCAGTGTGCTGCAGCTGCCAGAAAAGCCAATGCAGTCCTAGGCAGCATCAACAGAGAGATAGTATCAAGATTATGTGAAGTGTTGGCACTGCATTATATTGCATTGATAAGATCACACTTGGAATACTGCATACAGTTTTGGTCAACACTATTCAAAAAGATGCTGAGATTCTAGAAACTGTGCAGAAGACACCGATGAAAATGATTAGGAAACTGGAGGATGAACATATGATGAACAGTTGCAGGTACTGGATATGTCTAATCTAACAAAAAGAAGAACTAGGCATGACATGATAACAGTATTCCAATAGTTGAGGGGCCATCACAGAGAAGAGAGGGATAACCTATTTTCCAAAGCACCTGAGGGCAAGACAAAAAGTAACAGGGTAGCTTATCAATTTATAACTAAGGAGAAATTTCCTGGCAGTGACAACAATTAACCAATGGAATGATTTGCCTCCAAAAATTGTGAATGTTCCATTACTGGAGGTTTTAAAAAGAAATTGGATGGCCATTTATCTGAAATGGTATACAGGTTTCCTGCTTGAGCAGGGGATTGAACTAGAAGATTCCAAGATCTCTTCCAATTGTTATTCTGTATTCTAAGCAGGCTTCCCTTTGCAGAGAACCCATGATTGAAACTGAGTGAAAAGATGTTAACATACAAATTTATATACAAGCTGGTTCAACAAGTACTTAGACCCAGTGAGATAGAAGTAAAGTTATAAAGAGCAGAAAGGGAGGGCAGCTAATATTTCTCATTTTCCAGCTGGAAAATTAGAATAAAATTGCAATCTATAAATTAAATTGAATTGAATTAATGTATGATGTAATTTTTTTTTGGTAATTTTGTACCTCAGATTGAATTGCCTGTTTCTCCCAGATTTCCCTATCTTCCTAGTCTTCATATCCTTCGTCCCAGCTTATAAAGATCCATTGGTGTTCATAACTATGGAATTTTCACCAAATCGAGTCACATTTGAATTAATAGTTTGATGTCTATACTGTTCCAGATAAAATAATACTCGTTCTCAGCTGTGTAGACTGGTCCTATAAAATACTCTCTTTTGATTTTCAAATTTGAAAACATTGTACCATAAACATTTATGGCAAAACATCTTCCCCCTCACATACCAAATTTTTAAAATGAAGGTAAATTTGTGAAATAAAAGTTTTGATGTAAAGTGTATGCTTGAATTTGAAATATATATCAGATTACTGTAAATGTAGCAGTGGGAGTGATGGCTCAGTGGTTAAAGATGCTGAGCTTGTCAGCTGGAGAGCTGACAGCCTGGGTTCGAGACCCAAGTACCATGTAACAGGATGAGCTCCCATTACTTGCCCCAGCTCCTGCCCACCTAGAAGTTTGAAAATATAAAAATGCAAGTAGATTAATATGTCCCACCTTGGTGGGAAGGTAACAGTGTTCTGTGCATCTTTGGCATATAGCCATGCTGGCCACCAGACCACGAAAATTGTCTTTGGACGATGTTGGCTCCCTTGGCCAAGAAACAGAGATGAGCATCATGCCCTAGAGTTGGACACGACTGACTTTACTTTACTGTATATGAGTCAGACCCTCAACCTATCTATTCATTTCATTTTATCTTTTGGGTACTGCCATTCTGTTGGGAGGGGGGAGGTTTTGCTCTTTGGGAAGGGGGGAAGCTCTGTGGGCTCTGAGATGTCGTTCCTTTGCTTTGTTCTTTTCACCTTTGATGCATCTCTCTGGGTATGAAAGGGAGGAGGAATGTGCCTGGGGCCATGTGTCTTATTTCTACTCTGCTGGGAAGAGACCGGGAAGAAAACGAAACGACTGAGAACTTCAGTTTATCACTTTGGTTTTCACAACAACTTTGCACCTGTGGATTGGCTGAAATCAAACAGGATAATTGGGCACTGGGGAGGGGTTTGAAAGGAGAGTTTTAATGTACCGTTTTGCATGAGAATTATTCAGATCTTGCCTTGCAATTCTGCTATCACTATCTCTCAATAAAAGTTCTTTTTGAAATGCCAGTTTCAGAAATTCTGCTTTCTTGGGAGTGCTAGCTGAGGCAGGACCTTAACATATGCACTTCTTCACAATAACGAGCAATGACAAAGATTAGTTGATATATCAGCAAGCATAAATGATCAAAGATTTCTAAAAAGCATGAAAGCAACATTGCCGTAATATGGGTGTTATGTAACTGAAAAGAAGTTACTAATTTTTTTAATTAAAAAGCTAAGTAGGTATTAAAAAGCCAGCACTGAAATGATATATTTCAATGAATACATTAAATAACTTCTTTTATAGCAGCTTCTTGCAGTCTTTTTTTTATTGAAAAGTTTTATAACAGTTACAATATAAACCCCAAAACCAACCCCTCCTAAACCCCCCCTCCCTCCCCCACTTCCCAGATCTGAATACATGGTTACAAATATAATAATCATAATCTAACTAACATTAACCAACTATATAAATAACCAAATCCATAATGCGCTTTAACTCCCTTTAGCATAAATATAAACAAATTAAAAGTAAACATAATAATAAAAACATAAACAAATTAATATCCTAATTATTAAACAGTACAATATCCAAATTGTTAAACAATACTAATACTAAAATAATAATAATATCATATAATTGAAACTAATAAAGATTCCACTATAATAAACTATTAATAATAATAATACTCTAAAATTTACTCATAAACTAAATGGAACTTTTTAGTCCCATATTTATTCTGAATATAATCTATCCATCTTCTCCAAACCGAAATGTATCTTTCTTGTGAATGATCCTTCAAATAAGCAGAGATCTCAGTCATTTCTGCTAAATTTGACACTTTAAGCATCCATTCTTCTATAGTAGGCAAGCAATCCTTCTTCCAATATTGCCCTACCAATAACCTTGCAGCTGTTATCAAATTCAACATCAAATTAGTTTCTTTAGTATCACAATCTGTAATAACACCCAATAAAAATAATTGTGGAGTAAACTTTATCTTTCTCTTAAAAATCTTTTGAATGTTCCACCAAATCTTAATTTAAAAAGCTTTTATATTTCTACAAGTCCACCAGATATGGAAATAAGTAGGATCCAAACTACCACATCTCCAACATTTGGGCTGTAAATTAGAATACATACAAGACAACTTTTTAGGATCCAGATGCCATCTAAAAAACATTTTGTAAAAATTTTCTCTTAAATTTTACATTCCTAACCCAAATTACCTCCCATATATCCAATGGACTCGGTTCTTGAATATTTTGGGCCCACTTTACCATACAATCTTTAACTAATTCCATTTCCGAATCCAATTCTATTAAAGCGTTATAAATTCTCTTTATATGCGCTCAATTTTGATCTTTAATCTGTTTTACCAAATTCTCCTCCATTAATGTAATACCAACCTTTTGATCTTCCACCTAACCAACAATTGAGTATATTGAAACCAAGACTGTACAATATTTTCTTGCTTTAACTCAGCTAACGATTTTAATTGCCAATCATTCCCTACCAATTTAAGTAATTCCTTATAAGAAATCCTATCCAAATTCACACCCATAGATACCCCCTCTATCGCGTGTCCAGGAATCCCCCAAATTGGTATTTTGTAATTTAACTTATGATAATATTTTTTCCAGACACGCAATAAGGCATTTCTTAAAATATGAGATTTAAAAACCTTGTCAACTTTTTTATTATAAATTAGGTATGCATGCCACCCATATAATAAGTCCCATCCCTCAAGATGAAGTATACTCTTATTTGTTAAATTAAGCCAATCACTAACCAGTGTTAAAACCACTGCATCATAGTATAATTTCAAATTAGGTGCTTTAAGTCCTCCTCTTTTCTGTGCGTCTTGTAAGATCTTAAATTTAATCCTTGGTTTTTTCCCCGCCCAGATAAATTTATTAATACCCTTCTGCCATTCATCCAAGTTGCATCTTTTTTCAAAATAGGTATCATTTGAAACAAGAAGAGAAACTTTGGTAGAACATTCATTTTAACAGCCGCAATTTTCCCCAAGAAAGATAGTTGTAATTTTTTCCAATTATTTAAGTCTTTTTATACTTTTAACCATAATATCTCATAATTATTTTTATACAATTTTACATTAGAAGCTGTAATATATACTCCCAGATATTTAACCTTTTTCACTATTTCAAAACCTGTCAATTTAACTAACATTTCCTTTTCCTTCATAGTCATATTTTTAGATAATATTTTAGTTTTATTATTATTTACCTTAAAACCAGAAACTTTCCCATACTGAATTATAACTTCCATCAAGTCTATAACCTATTGAATCGGTTGACATAATGTCACAACCAAGTCATCCGCAAAAGCTCTCAACCTATAGTCATTCTGTTTTATTTTTATTCCCTTTATTATAGTTGATTCACGAATTTTAATCAGTAAAATCTCCAATGTTAAAACAAACAACAATGGCGATAGTGGACATCCCTGTCTTGTACCTTTTTCAATTGTAAATGCCTCTGTTAATCCCCCATTAATTATGATTTGTGCCGATTGTTGTTGATATATAGCCGTAAGAGAATATAAAAATTTATCCCCAAAATTCATTTTATCAACAACTTTCAATAAAAATTGCCAATTCAACTGATCGAAAGCTTTTTCAGCATCCAAAAGTATCAATGCCGCAGGGACTTGGTTGTTCTTATCCAAATACTCAAATTAACAATTTATCTTACATTATATTTCATATATCTTCCAATTATAAATCCAGACTGATCACTATGAATCATTTGCTTCAAAACTTGCATTAATCTATTTGCCAATATTTTTGAAAAAATCTTATAATCTGTATTCAAAAGCGATATAGGTCTATAATTCTTAGGTTGGGTAAGGTCTTGGTCCTCCTTTGGAATCAGCGATATAAAAGCCCTTCTCCAAGACGGAGGCACTTCTCCAATCTGGATACTATTAAAAAGTTCCTTTAATGGTTCTATCATCTCTACAGATAATATTTTATAATAAATTGCTGATAATCCATCTATACCAGGAGCCTTACCCACTTTTAACCGTTTAATTGCCAAAATAATTTCCTCCGAAGTAATTAAACAATTCATCTCCTTTCGTTGTTCATTTGAAAGTCTAGGAAAGTGTGCTGCCTGTAGGTACTTATCTATATCTAAAGCTTGTATATTTTCACTGGCATATAATTTTGTATAAAATTCTAAAAAACTCTTTTTAATCTACTTTTGTTGATATACCGCTTTACCTTTATATTCTATTTTTTCTATAATACGTGATTTCTGTTTCTTCCGTAATTGATAAGCCAGCCACCTACCAGGCTTGTTTGCATTACAAAACGTATTATGTTTCGCATATCGCAAATTAGTTGCAATCTGATCAGCCATTGACATATGAAATTGCTCTTTCAACATATTTATAGAAACCTTTAATCTATTATCTGATGAGTTCACAATAAGAGCCTTCTCCTTCAATTTAATCTCTTCTTCCAGCTCTTTATGTTTTTGCATCTGCTTGCGCCTATATCCATTATTCATATAAATCAAAACCCCTCTCATATAAGCTTTACTAGCATCCCAAACCATTGCCATCGAAGTGCCTTTATGCATATTCAAAGCAAAAAATTCTTTCAAATATTCTCTACATTTCTGCGAAAGCACCTCATAATTAAATAAATTTTCGTTCAATCTCCAAGATCTTCTGTTCCAATCTTCCGCAAATAACTCCAACCAAACAGGGCTATGATCCGACAATATTCTAGGAAAAATCTTAACATTCTTGACCCTGGAGAGAAAATCAGTGGTAATTAAAAAAAAATCAATTCTGGAGAATGATTGATGCCTATCCGAAAAAAAGTAAAGTCTCTATCTTCCACATTCCGTTCTCGCCAAATATCTCTAAATTCCAAATCATCTTTCAAATCAAAAAAAGCTTTAGATAATTTAGATTAGGAGAATTTTTGAAAGATCCCTTCTTATCTTTACTTGAATCCAAAACACCATTCCAATCCCCCATCATAATAACAGATTTATAATCCAACTGAGTTAGTTTACAATTTATAAAACTTTTTTTGTTGTTGATTAGGGGCATACAATCCAATAATAAGAACTTTTTTGCCTTGTAGCACTAGTTCAATAATAACATATCTTCCTTGTATATCAGATTCAATTAATCTAGCCGATAAATCTCTTCTTACATAAATAACCACTCCCCCCTTTTTATCTGGGGCAGAAGCTATAAAATGAGATCCCAACTGAGAACTGATCAAGTACTTTTGATCTTTCGCAACAATATGAGTCTCCTGCAAGCAAACAATGTCATTTTTGTGTTGTTTCAAGTAGTGAAATACTTTCTTTCTTTTCTGTGGTGAATTCAGGCCATTAACATTCCATATCAAAAGCTTTGCCATTCTTAGTGGCCTGAAACCTCTGAAATACTACTTGAAGATCAGCCGTTGATCTCTCCGGTCGTGCCCCTCCCACAGGCTCTTAGAGCGACACCCAGTTCACTTCTGCGCATGTCCAAGATGGCGGACCGACTACGGAGCGCTCCGTAGCTCACGGATCCGGCAAGTGGGTAGGGGGGTGTTTTTGGGGGTGCCTCGGGGGGCCGGCGACAATGAGCGGGTGGACGAGCCCCCGCTCGGACTCATTATAGCCCATCCGGCCCGTTTTAGGCCCGCCCGGACCCGTCTCGGCTCCTCTTCAGCCTGGGCCCGTTTCCAGCTTGGGCCCAGCTTGGACGCGGCCTGTTCGACCCGGCCGCAAAGCTAGGAGGACTCGGGCGGCCTGTTTCGACCCGGCCGCAAAGCTAGGAGGACTCGGGCGGCCTGTTTCGACCCGGCCGCAAAGCTAGGAGGACTCGGGCGGCGTGGAAGGACCTGGGCGGCCGGGAAGAACTCGGGCGGTATGGAAAACCCTGGCCGGGACGATCTCGGGCGGTTTGGAATTGACTTGGGCGGCCGGGAGGAACTCTGGCCGGGAAGATCTCGGGCGGCCTGGTGGTGGAGGCCTGGTCCTGACTTTGTTATTCGGCTCCCAGGCCGGGCGCGGGCCTGCTCCGGTGGTCGGGCGGCCTGGCGTTCGGCCCATTTTCGGCCCGTTTTTGGGGCTTGGAAGGACCCGGGCGGCCTGGAAGAACTTTGGCGGCCCGGCGGTGGAGGCTTGACTTCGTCCTCATTACTTGGCTCCTTGGCCCTGGCGCCGGCCTGCCCCAGTTGGTCGGGCGGCCTAGCGTTGGTTGGGCGGCCTGGTGTTGGCCCTGTTTCAATCGAGCGACGGAGGCTCCAGCTCCGGCCCTGCCCTCCTCCGGCCCTGGCTTTTCAACGGAGGGCCTGGTACGGCCCAGAGGACCTAGATGGCGATCTGTCTTC
>NW_015387722.1:351726-363222 GCF_001527695.2 Protobothrops mucrosquamatus | reverse complement strand
GGCTTTTTCAGCAAGCGGGTCTGACCTAGGGTGAATTTTAAATAGGGACAATTTTAAGGATTTTATCAAGACACAGCAACAAATATTTGGTTTTTAATTGGCTTTTAGAGGGGAAATGTTTTATATTGTTTTAACATGCTGTGAGCCGCCCTGAGTCCCATGGGGAGAAGGGCGGCATATAAGTTGTGAATAAATAAAAAATAATCGGGCCTTGTATTTTTGCTCCAGAATTAACCTTCTGCTTCTGCTCCTTTTCTTTACGTCTATACGCAGCACGAGTCATCCTCTGTTCCTTTGAATCATCCTTTACCTCCAAACTCTGATCAATAGGCTCAGCCTGTGGTGAGTCTCCTACAACCAGTGACATTGCGCCTTCAACTAGATGTTTATCTTCCAGCCTTTCTTCTATTCTCTTAGGTCATAAAGATGGTGGTGAACCTGCTTTCAGGACATGAGTATACAAATCTTTTGCCTTTAAAATTGTATTAAGTCTACATCGTGTCCCTGCATAATTCTCCACTATTTCAATAGGTATCTCCCATCTAAACTGGACCTGTCGATTTTTAAGCTCCTTGGACAGAAAGGCGAAGTCTTTTCTTTTTCTAAGAATTTTTGGAGGTATCTCCTTTAAAATTATAATATTTTGATCTGCAATTTGGAATCTCTGTTTGTAAAAAGCCTGAATAATTACATTTTGAAGGGATCTCTTAGAAAAATAAATAACCACATCTCTGGGTAAATTTTTCTGCCTCACAATCCATGAATTAACCCTAAATATTTTATCCATCTCTCTTGATAATTCCTCAGGTACATATCCCAGAATAGGAGCTATAGTTTTTGCCACCTCCTCTTTCAGATCTTCTCGTGGATCCTCCTTTCATCCTCTTATTCGCAATGCAAATTCCATATCTCTATATTGTAAGATGGTAACTTCATCCTCTGTTATATCAATCTTATTTTCAACTTTGACAACTCTGCTTTCTAGTTTTTCAGTGTTTTCCACAACTTCATCCAACCGGTCATCCAAACGTTCAATATGTGTAGCTAACCCTTGAAGTGCAAGCAATATATCTTCCCTCATTTCTCTATTTTTATTCTCTAGAAGGTTAGCCATCTCCTCCTTTATTTTACTGTCAAGGAGATCAGCCATCTCCTCCTTTATTTCTTGTGTTGCTTGCTTTAAAGCATCTTGAATATCTTTAAGCATAAATGCAGGTGGTGGAGGAGAAGGTGGGGGGGGGATTTATGTTTAGATTGCACTGCAGGCTGTACTACAGGCGAAGAAATTGTACTTTTAGGAACAGCAGAAATTCCTAAACGCTTTGAAGCCATTTCCTGTTTGTATAAATCCACTTCTTATAAGTTTCACTATCCCCTTAAACTTTGTTACCAATTGTATCTCTTTCTTAACACTGTCCTTTCAAACACAAAAAAAAACAGCATTCCGGCACCATTTTTCCCCCTATAAGTCAACTTAAAATATGGAGAAGATTATTTCTCGCCGAGTTAAAGATTCCAGCACTTGCAATTTTAACTTCTCCTGGTCAGCTCTGTCTGCTTTTAAATTACTCACAAATCCCTTTAAAATGCAGATGTGGATGCGGCGTCTTGCTTTGTTCCTGAAGCTGAGGGCAAAGGCGTCCTGGAGTGCGGAGAAAGCCTCGGGCTCCGAGGGAACTCTCACCCTCCGACCTCCAAATAATTAAGGAGGGCTAGGGGAGCTCTACCTCTACCCGAGGAAAACTCTCCTCCCCCTCTTCTCCCGAGAAAGGAGGTTTTCAAGCCGCAGGACAGCTGATTTTCGCTGTCTCCTCGACTTTTACACAATCACAGGACTGGCAGCCTAAAAAAAAACTGCCATCAGCGCAGCATCACCACCGGAAGTCCCCAGTTCTTTTGAATTCTTATATGATTGTAATTACACCAAGCCACCATATTTTTATTTCCCCCATATACTTTATCAGTAAATAAATAAGATGTTTGCATTCATTCCTTTTTGTTTTAATTGGAAAATTGTTAAACTATCAACTCCTACAGGTTGACTATTTCCCTAGGAATTAATTCTTTGCCTTATTTCATTTTTGGTAACTGAGCAAATAGCATGTTGTGAAAATGTTACACGAGTGTATGTCATTTTAAGCAAAATGAATCAGAACCGTGGGTGTGAAGTTATATCAGCCAATTATAAGTCACAGAAATTTGAAAATATAAAAGGCAAAAAGAATTTAGGAACATTTCTTATTTCTATACCTACTTCTTACTATATTCTTCAGTGCTCTGTCTATGGCCACACATGAAATTAGGGCTTGAATGAGTGCAGGGGCTAGCAGGGGCTGATAAAGTATTCTTGACACTCTGAATGGAATGCCTCCTGCTCTTCCTACGTTCCAGCCCTCTTCGTTCACTGGAACCAAGACTGGCCCTTCTTCTGTCTTTGCAGGCAATAAGAAGAGGTTCTCCACTATCATCATCTTCATGTCTCAATACCATCTAAAAAAATGAAAGGGAAAGTGTAGGGAATAATGCATATAATACATTATACAATGATTTATATATTTGTTTTGTCTCAGAAAGATATATGGAAATGTCTTTTGATGATTGTTATTTATCAAGGCTTCAATAATCTGTATTATGCAGGGCAACAGGAGATTTCAGATGCTTCTTACAAATGTTGAAGAATCAATTTGTTTATATAGAAATTTCAAATATAACATGTTTCCTGTGTGCACACAAGAGAAATGCCCCCTGAGCCCTCAGAGACTGAAAGTAAAAATAATGACATCTTAAGTGCAACTCTCACCTAAAATATTTCCTGTTCCTTGTTATGCACCCTTGCAACGAAAAATACAGATGTTGAAATTTCAAAGAAAGATGGAGAGATGTGTATTTGTGGAAGATCAAAAAAGCAATGTGAGAGGGGACTTTCTGCTGTTTTTAATCCCTATCAATCTGTTCCTTGTGCCATTACTGAAATAGCCTCTCTCATTCCTACAACTCTAGATACCACCCTTTCATAGCAGAGAGGCTGTACCCAGGTTTAAAAAATGGTTTTATTTTGAACTGGGAATTAAAATCTTTTGCTATCAATAGTTTAGACAATTATAGTCTCCATCAGCTAAAAGGAGGAAGTTAAAACTACTGTGAAAATTTGAAGAAATAGTATTCATGGAGAAATATATTACCACAGAAAATAAATTAATCTAAATGTATTTATTTCTCTATTCCTTTACCTGCCTCTTAAAGACCAACCCCATGTCCACATTGTGGGAGGTGGAAACAGGAGAAAGCAAGGGATGGCATGGCTTTGTGGCACAGGACCTTTACGGCAGCCATGGCTATCCTGGGTCTCCCAGAAATGGCCTTGCTAAAGGGGCTCTGGTGAAGTTGCATCAGAATCATAACAAGATACAAATGGACTGATCAAATAAAAAATTACCATGGCAATATTAAAGGACCGAGAGACAGAACAGAGAGAACAAAATAGCTATTTTGAACACAGCTGCCATGCGGAATAAAACAGAAGAAATTGTAGAAATAACGGAAAAAAGAGGGATCAAGATAATGGGACTAGCCGATATAAGATGTAAAGGACATGGCAGTAAGAAAGTTTTCAAAGGCTCCTTGTTTATTTACTCTGGAAGGGCCACAGCAAAGAATGGAGTAGGATTCTTCATATATCCAGACATTGCAAAATGCATACTAGACATCAACCACTGTTCAAATAAAATAATAATATTGAAAATCTAGAGAGAAAAACAAACTGAAACATAGGTACAATTACATGCCTCATGCAATGATAATTACACAGAAGAATAAATGGATGAGTTCTTCAATGAACTATCTTAAAAGATAGAGAAAGTGGAAGCTAATAGTATGCTGTATGTAATGGGAGATTTCAACAGTAGAGTAGGTACTAACAGAAAAGAATATGAACAGTTCATTGGCCCATCTGCTTTTAAGAACAGTGAAAGGAACAAGAATGGGCAAAGGATAGTGGACTTGTGCAACCAACACCATCTTTTTATTATTAATACATTTTTTGAACACTGAGACTCACAATATGGTATAAATGGAATGACAACATCCCTAAAAGCCAGACTGATTATATATTAACAAGTGTAAAAAGAAGGTTCAGAATATTTGATCCAAAAGCTATCCCCAATAGACTATGTGACATCTTTCATAAGATTGTAGAGCTAACAGCAAGACATGATAACTTTAATATTAACAGAAAAAAAAACAAATGAAAACCAGGAATTAATTAAGATAACAAAATTTAAGCTAGAAATAACAGAACAAAAGGTGGAGACAGTATTTTATCCACTATCACCAGAGGTGGAAAATGTGGAGAATGAATAGGTATACAGAACTACCCTGCTTAACACTGCAGAAGGATTATATGGAAAAAGGAAAAGTGGAAAAAGATGGAATAGGACCAAATACAGTGCATGGTGGTGTGAAGAGGTTAAAGAAGCAGTAAAGGTGGGAAAAGGCTATATAATGTTGTATAAAATCAGGAAAAGAAGATTATATAAATTATAGATTTCAGAGATACCAACAAGATAATCAAGAAGGCAAAACAAAAATCCTGTGAGGGCTTTGGAAAAACATAGACATCAGCCTGCAGAATGTTTTTTAGAGTAGTCAAAAGTATATGGAAAAGAGAGGAGAATTATAACATGAAGGGAAGGCCACTAACAGAACCATCAGAAATCATAGAAAGATGGAGAAATACTTCAAAGAGCTCCTCAACCCATGGACAGTATCATGAAGAAGCAACACAAGACCACAAAATGATAGAGCTAGAGCCAGAAATACTGATTGATAAAGTAGCAAGAGTGTTAAAAAGTCACCAAACTACAAAGCATCATGAATAGATAGGCTATCAACAGCAGTAATTCAAATCACAGGGTAAAGCAGCATCAGATGACTACATAGAGTCTTTAACATAGCATGGACACAACTAATGAACTTACTGATTGGCATGAAGCAATAATACTACTGTGGAAAAATAAAGGGAGCAAATGAGAATGCACACAGAATTGAGGCATCTCATTCTTGAGTCATGTAGGGTAGCGGTCCCCAACCTTTTTGGCTTTGTGGACTGGTGGGGTGGAGGGGATGGTTTTGTGTGCCATTTGTGCAAATGAAGCTTCGAGTGCTTGTGTGCCGCTTGTGCGACCTGGTTCTCAATGGGTCGCGGCCCAGTACTGGACTATAGTCTGTGGGCTGGGGACCCCTGATGTAGGGAAAATGTACACCAAGATAACAGAAATCAAATTAAGACCAATTAAAGAACCACAACTAGCAAAAGAGCAGATGGATTTTAGAACAAATAGAAGCTGCATAGATGCAATTTTTGTGCTTAAACAATTAATAGAAAAGAATAGAGAATACAGTAAGAATCTCTTTATCGCATTTGTAGACCAAGAGAAAGAATTTCATAGAGCTGATAGGAAATTGCTATAGAGAACATTGACCAAATATGGAGTAAGTAAACATCTTATTAAAGCATGCAAAAGTTTGTACAGCGATTGCAGAAGTGTAGTTACAACAAACCAACAAACATTGGAACCCTTCACAGAAATAGCCGTAATAAAACAGGGATGTGTACTATCAACACTATTGTTTATCACTTATATTGACAGCATAAGCAAAGAAGCTAAACCCAAGAATGGATCTTCCTTAAATAATTTATCACTGATTGTTTCACATTGTTTCTTCTTTGCTTGATTTTTGCAAATGTGTAAAAGCTGATTTCATACATAATCATCAAAGAAGCCAATGTGCCCCATGTCCTCATAAGGTTGCTGTAATTTGTGAAGTTGCTGACTTGCCTCTTACTCCAAGAGAAAAGCTGTGCAAAGAGTTGTGGGACAGGGAATATGGGAAGTCACATTTTATCCCACTTCCTGAATCCTGTAGTCTCCCCCTCCTCTTAAATAATGGGGCAACAATAAGCTCCAGAGTGATGCTTCTATCCTATGAGTTGCTATCTGATATATCCAGTGCTTCAATGAGGGAAGAAAAGGAAGGTGGCATGGCACTGAATAACTGCTCCTTGAGCACTCCCACATGGGCCAACTCAAAGAAGTGATGACTGGTTCAAGGAAGAAGAGACAGAGATCTTGGATAGTGCTAAGAATATGCTCTTTATAAAGAATATGCTCTTTATAAAGAAAGATGGAAAACAAAGCTGGAAGTCTAGTGGGAAATATCATTAATATAAAGTGATAAAAGAACTTACTATACAATTAATGCATCATTCTGAATAATAATCATGCATGTGGAATACTTCGAAGCAGATCCTTTTCTTAATGCTGTATGTTTTTATTTTCTATTAGTGTAAAACTAATATACTGCATCAATATTACAGTTATCAATATGAACCCAGTTCAACTGTAGTCACACAGTTAAATAAATACGCTTGCTTACATTTTGGTATTATCCCTGCCTAGTAAAAAATGCATTTTACAATAAAATATACTACCATGTTTCTGCATCTGTAGTGCATATGCGTATCTTTGCCTCTCCGAATAAAAGTAAATAGGCAAGTAGTACTATAAATGTACTTTTCTTGCAAACTCAGCTATGCAATATTCCCAAACTGTAAAGGAGAAGGACATTTTATATTACCTCATAAATGTTGAATTGCTCTACTAAGTCCAAATCTAATCCTTTCTTGTTCAGATGCTTCTGGGAAATAATTTCCATCCCAAGCTCTTCTAGACAGTCAATAACATCATAGAAAGAATCTTGATCTGGCAAACCAGATAGTGTCTGAAAGTAAAAATAGAATTATTTCAATTTTTGTTTTGAAGAGAATATCAAGTGTGACTTAAGTGTCAGTCCTATGCATTGCTTGATAAAGGCCATCAATGTCTTTTTGGGTAATTTTGAAAAATGAAAAGTTAATGAGATGATATAAATCGTACGAACAAAGGCTTATAAAGAAAAGTTATTTCAACATATAAGAAAGTTAAGACTTATTGGAATCAGTTACGTATTTTAACTCAGAGGATTCTTAAACTGAATGTATAATTGAAGTCAGGCTTTTCTTTTAGGTTTGATTGACAATCAGACAGAAAAAATGCAACTTTGTTTTTATATATGACAACAGTAGCAAGGCTTCTCTATGTGCAGAGATGGAAGAAATCACATATACTGTACTAACAATGGAAGAATTAATGAATAAATTAATGGAGTATGAGGATAAGGCAAAATTGACTGCTTTGATGACTATCTATTTAATTTGGTTTCCACTTGAAAACTATTCTTGCTATTTTTATTTGAAACTAAAAAATGAAATTTAAACTTAAGAGTTTTTATGATAGTAGTGGTGATAGAAGATTGTTTGTTATGGTTTATTGTAGTTCAAAAAGGCATTGTTTTTAAATTTTCATCCTATCGAAAAAAGTTAAAAGTTATCCTTTTCTATAGTTTTTTTCTTTTTTTGTTTGCAGGCCTCAACTTTGCTTTTCCTTATCCCTTTCCTTTTTAACTTTTTTCTTTGATTTCTTTGTTTTTTTATACTTTTAAAAAACATAATAAAAATTTAAAAGACAAAGAAATGTTATTTCAGATGTGGTGGGAAGGATTACTTTTTAGGATCAAATGGAGGAAAAATTATTAAATGCAATATTCTTAACTATATATTTTTTAAAATTACATTACATTAAATTAATTATATTCTTTTACTAATTGGTCCATTCTATTTTTCCTTTGACTTTGCAACTTTTTTGAGCAGGTCTCTGCACTTCTAAATTAAATGATCTAAAAATGGTTTTAGTATGCCTCTCTGACTTTGGGCAAAACATTACATAATAGTATAAATAATTGAGATTTCCATGACCTGCCCCCCCCCCCCAAAGTCTTGCTAATACAATTATTGTTAAGTAAAAGGGATTTTTTTAGTCAAACATTGATTTTTGCAGATAATATTTTTAGTAAATAATATTAATTCTTTTAATGCTTAGCCCAGTGGTGGCGAACCTATGGCACGCGTGACAGAGGCGGTACTCAGAGCCCTCTCTCTGGGCACGCAGGCCGTCGCCCCAGCCCCACATCCCCCATCTCCCTCCTCACCAGCAGCCCCCCTCGAGGAAAGTCGCCCACGGGTGCGGCCCACACGGAACAGCGCAGCCAAGGACATGGCAGCCGGGCAGCGGGGACAAGACTCCGCCCTCGCGCCCCGTCATGTGCAGATGATGCTGTGGGGCGTGGGCAGAGGGCGTGACCACCATGGTGCTGCTAGGCCACCTAGGCGATCTGCGGCAGGCCATGGAGGCAGTGGGTGGCCCGCAGGGCAGGAGGGTTGGGCACTCGGTCTCTAAAAGGTTCGCCATCACTGGCTTAGCCTATTGTATTCTTACTTCTAAATCCATTTTAGCTGAGACCATATATGATAATTCCCTTGCTTTAGTTATAAATCCTGAGTCTCAACTACAGTACTTTTTCTTATCTTGTGTTGCATTTATTTGAACTGATCTAATTTTTACAGTGGGAATGGATATGTGAATGCCTCTGAAAAATAAGATATCTGTGATAGGTGGGAAACATAATTTCAAAAAATACTTATACAAAATAATTTTGCAGGTAGTCTTCAGCTTATGATGGCAATTGGAACCAGAATTGTAGAGGAGATGCTGCAGCATCTGGAACTTGAAGAACTGTCATAAGTTCCTTTCATTCAGTGCCATAATTTTGAATATTTACTGAATAAATGGTTGTAAGTTGAGAGCTACCTGTGCTTCATTCCTAGAGCAAAATGGGTCTAGCTCAGGACTTTTCAACCTTTTCACCCATTGTATCACTTTTAGGATATGGCAATAACCGAGTACCACCAATCACCTAGCAAGGTGTCAAAAACTTGATGACCCCCCCAAAAGGAAAAAAGTGATAAAGTACAGGTAGTCCTTGACTTACAACAGTTCGCTTAGTGACTGTTCGAAGTTACAATGGCACTGAAAAAAGTGCCCCCCACACCACAGCCGAGCAAGACACCTGCCTGCCCACCCGGCCGCGCTCTTCCTCCTGTCCGAGGTTTTCATTGTTGTGAGCATTTCTGTTGAGGATTGGCAGTGGGGGTGGGGTGGGAGGTGTTTGGTTTTTATTCCACCCATCTGCTGGGTGGTTGCAGCAGGTTTTGGTCACTTCACATGACCCTGGGACACTATGACTGTCATAAATATGAATCAGTTGCCAAGCATCTGAATGTAAATCACAAGACCCTGGAGAGGCTGCAACATTCCAGCTGATCGGCGCTTCTTCTGGACTCAGCAGAAGCACCAGGATCAGCGCTGAGCTCCAGCTGGAGCCTGGTACTGATTCAGATGCTTCCACTGAGCCCTGACAGCCCCGAAGAAGCGCTGATCAGCTGGAAAGCGGCACTGATCCTGGTGCTTCCGCTGAGCCGACAGTCCTGCAGCTCCAGCCATCTCTCGCTCAGGCTTGTGCGGTACTGCCACCGGTTCAGCTCATTCCCCTCCCCTGCTACCACTTTTCTAGGATGGTTGTGTACTACCTGCCAGGTGCCAATGTACCACAGGTGGTACCCATACCACTGGTTGAAAAGCCCTGGTCTAGCTTATATTATAAGTAGCAAACACCCCTTGCAATATTATAACAATGAAACAAACATGACACAAAAAGAAAGGACTATGTATAATGGGATATGAGAGAAAGAAAGCTGCCTAGACAACTGTCTAATAAACAAAATCTGAGTCCAACGCAGAAATGGGGTGGAAAAAGTATCTTAGAATATATCCTCCCCATTTCTCTAGAACATAAAGACAGGGCAGGAGGAATTGGTTTCAGGCTTGCAAGATTCTGTTATTGCAACCTTCCAATTAAGGTCATATTGGCACTATTGGTTTTGGTTTCCTGGTCTGGTCTGCCCTGTAGGGCAATTTTTATAATGATCTGATTTTGAAATTAAAATATTATTTAAACACCAAAATAAAGAGTAAAATGCAAATTATAAAAAGCAGAGGAAAGCACAGTTAGAAAAAGTATTTTAAAGTTGAAACTTAATTAGAGCAGGGATCTCCAAACTTGGCAACTTTAAGACTTGTGGATTTCAACTCCCAAAATTCCTCAGTCAGCCATGTTAGCTGGGGAATTCTGGGAGTTGATGTCCACAAGTCTTAAAGTTGCCAAGTTTGAAAATGCCTGAAAGTAGAGTGAGAAATGGACTTACAGATAACTCAAGTTCTCAGATTACTTTTGTGGGATCATCAAGAAAGGGGAATAGGGTTTAGGCAAAATGGGACATGGAAAATTTAGGAACCAACATAAAATAAGAAAAGGAATCCTAAAAGAAATCTAGAACAAAAATGGTGAGGTACTGAGAAGTACTCCACAAGGATATGTGGTTCATTGTGGGTCTAGAGATGCCAATCACAGATGCTGGTGGAATGTCGAGAAAGCTAGATCATGGCCATTCAGCCTCAAAGTTTATCATTGCTTCATCTATGGTGAGTGTGCTGTATTACTGCTTTTTTGGGGGTATGCCTTTAAGTTAATATTGACTCCTGGCACTGCCTGGACAAGTCCCTGCAGTTTCCTTGGCAAGATTTTGGAAGTGGTTTGCCATTGCCTTCTTCCTAGGACTGAAAGATAAACTTGCAAAAGGTCAACCAGCTGGCTTTATACCTAAGGCAGAACCAGAACTCACAATCTCCTGGGTTCTAGCCTGATCCTTAACCAATATGGGAATTTGGTTCTCTGTAACACTGAATGCAAGTAGTATATAGGTAGTCCCCAATTTATGATTAATTTATGACCAACCGTTTGAACTCTTTCATGGATTACTGCCTTGTCGTGGTGAAGCGGCTTCCATAAGTCAATGAAACTATGAGCTATGCCGTGCAGGGCCACCCAAGACGGACAGGTCATAGCAGAGAGTTCTGACAAAATGTGATCCACTGAAGAAGGAAATGTCAAACCACTATCTTTGCCATGAAAATCCCATGGGCAGTATCAAAAGGCAAAAATATATGATGCTGGAAGATGAGTCCCTCAGGTCGGAAGGTGTCCAATATGCTACTGGGGAAGAGCAGAGAGCTAGTACTAGTAGCGCCAGAAAGAGTGAAGTGACTAGGCCAAAACTCAGAGGACCATTATACTACTACTATGGGCAAGAATCCCTCAGAAGAAATGGAGTAGCCTTCATAGTCAATAAAAGAGTAGGAAAAGCAATACTGGGATACTGTAAGGACCTACCCCACTTTGCATCTTAAGAAGACAGAACTCTTGGAATATTTCTTCCAATAGGCATCTTTATTAAGAGAAGATGTTTGCAGGCGTTCTAAACAGGACTTGGGGTGAAAGCTTTCCACCTCAAGATTTTAAAGGGGTCCCCCCTTTAGCCACCCCCATCACCCCCTTCTCCCAGAGACAGTCTCAGGCATTTCATCCCCACCCCTTTCCTCACTACCGAGAGGAAACTTCAGGAAGGATCACATGAAAGCTAATGACCCCCTATTGTTATTGTTA
>NW_015387722.1:332744-346638 GCF_001527695.2 Protobothrops mucrosquamatus | reverse complement strand
CTAATGACCCCCTATTGTTATTGTTAGTCCTTTTGGTGATTCCACATCCAGTTCCTTTGAAGTATCCTGAAGGAAGTGAGGGCCATAAAGCCCCTTTGTTCACCCCCTTCCCTTCATCCATGACAGAATCCAGGGAAGGCAGGGATGGAGTTTTTCATAGTTGATAACTTGATATGAAATATGATTGGATTCTGACAGATACAATCCCCAAAATGACAGAATGATCTCAGTTTGAATCCAAGGCAAACCATTCAATATCACAGTAGTCCAAATCTATGCCCCAACCACTGGTGCTGAAGAGGATGAAATTGACCAGTTCTATGAAGCCCTACAGCACCTTATAGAATTAACATCAAAAATGATGTCCTTATCATAATGGGGGATTGGAATGTTAAAGTAGGAAGCCAAAAGATAACCAGAATAACAGGCAAGTTTGGCTTAGGAGTACAAAATGAAGCAGGGCACAGGCTGATAGAATTTTGTCAAGAGAATACGATGGTCATAGCAAACACTCTTTTCCAACAACCCAAGAGATGGCTCTACATATGGATATCACCAGATGGTCAACACAGAAGTCAGATTGACTATGTGCTCTGCAGCCAAAGATGGAGAAGCTATATGCAGTCAGTAAAAACAAGACCAGGAGCTGACTGTGGCTCAGATCATGAGCTTCTCGTTGCAAAATTTAGGCTTAAATTGAAGAAAGTAGGAAAAAACACTAGGCCACTCAGGTATGAACTAAATCATATCCCTGATGTATATACAGTAGAGGTGATAAATAGATTTAAGGAATTAGATTGTAAATATAAACCCAAATGAGTGGTTTTTTGCTAGAAACCAGCAAAATTTAAACTGACCACATGCTGCTACAAATGGTTTTAAAGGCAAGCCAAGTGTCAACCATCTGAAATTTAGTCATATAACCTTGGGCGATGGGGTAACACAATATTTTACAATGGTCAGAAGTACTTTAGGGACTATAAAGCATCTGTACTTGTTGTTAGTTGCGAAGTCGTGTCCGACCCATCGCGACCCCATGGACAATGTTCCTCCAGATCTTCCTGTCCTCTACCATCTTCTGGAGTCCATTTAAGCTCACGCCTACTGCTTCAGTGACTCCATCCAGTCACCTCATTCTCTGTCGTCCCCTTTTTCTATTGCCCTCAATCTTTCCCAGCATCAGGCTCTTCTCCAGTGAGTCCTTCCTTCTCATTAGGTGGCCAAAGTATTTGAGTTTCAACTTCAGAATCTCGCCTTCTAAAGAGCAGTCAGGGTTGATCTTCTCTAGAACTGACCAGTTTGATCGCCTTGCAGCCCAAGGGACTCGCAGGAGTCTTCTCCAGCACCACAGTTCAAAGGCCTCAATTCTTTGGCACTCAGCCTTTCTTATGGTCCAACTTTCACAGCCATACATTGCACCTGGGAAAACAATGGCCTTGACTATACGTACTTTTGTTGGCAGGGTGATGTCTCTGCTTTTTAGTATGCTGTCTAGATTTGCCATAGCTTTCCTCCCCAGGAGCAAGCGTCTTTTAATTTCTTGGCTGCAGTCCCCATCTGTGGGATCCTGGAGCCCAGGAAGATAAAATCTGTCACTACCTCCATTTCTTCCCCATCTATTTGCCAGGAATTGAGAGGGCCGGATGCCATGATCTTGGTTTTCTTAATGTTCAGTTTCAAGCCAACTTTTGCACTTTCCTTCTTCACCTGCATCAAGAGACTCTTTAATTCCTCTTCACTTTCTGCCATTAGAGTGGTATCATCTGCATATCTTAGGTTGTTGATATTTCTCCCAGCAATCTTAATTCCAACTTTTGATTCATCTAGCCCTGCCTTTCTCATGATGTGCTCTGCTGTTGCTACACTCTGCATATAAGTTAAATAGGCAGGGTGACAGAATACAGCCTTGCTGGACTCCTTTCCCAATTTTGAAGCAATCAGTGGTTCCATGTCCAGTTCTCATTGTTGCTTCTTGACCCACATATAGATTTCTCAAGAGACAAATAAGATGGTCTGGTACTCCCATCTCTTTAAGAACTTGCACAATTTGTTGTGATCCACATAATCAAAGGCTTTAGCATAGTCAATGAAGCAGAAGTAGATGTTTTTCTGGAACTTCCTAGCTTTCTCCATGATCCAGCGTATATTGGCAATTTGATCTCTAGTTCCTCTGCCTCTTTGAAATTCTGCCTGTACTTCAGGTGGTTCTTGTTCTACATACTGCTGGAGTCTAGCTTGTAGGATTTTAAGCATATCTTTACTTGCATGTGAAATGAGTGCAATGGTGCGATAGTTTGAACATTCTTTGGCATTGCCTTTCTTTGGAATTGGAATGTAAACTGACCTTTTCCAATCCTGTGGCCACTGCTGAGTTTTCCAAATTTGCTGGCAAATTGAGTGTAGCACTTTTACTGCATTGTTTTTTAAGATTTTGAATAGCTCAGCTGGAATACTGTCACCTCCACTAGCTTTGTTGTTGCTCAGCTTTCCTAAGGCCCATTTCACTTCACATTCTAGGATGTCTGGCTCGAGGTCAGTGACCACCCCATCGTGGTTATCAGGAACGCTAAGCTCCTTCTTGTACAGTTCTTCTGTGTAATTTTGCGACCTCTTCTTAATCTCTTCTACCTCTGTTACGTCCCTGCCATTTTGGTCCTTTATCATGCCCATCTTTGCATGAAACGTTCCCTTCATATCTCCAATTTTCTTGAAGAGATCTCTGGTTCTCCCTATTCTATTGTTTTCTTCTATTTCTTTGCATTGTTCATTTAAGAGGACATTCTTATCTCTTCTAGCTATTCTCTGGAATTCTGTATAAAATGTTTTATAGATGGCACATGACACCAGTAAGGTTAGTGAAAATGTTTAAAAATGTTTCAAATAACTGTTGGAAATGTAAACAAAAGCCAGGTACCTATTATCATATCTGGTGGGTATGTCCTAGTGCAAAGAAATTTTGGTTTAAGATTCATACATGGCTGGAAAAGATGACTAAAACACAGATAGAAGTTAGGCCAGAATTGTTTTTGTTAGGAATACTAGGATCTAATTACGGGAAAGAGAATGAGTATTTAATATTACATATATTGACAGCTGCGAGAATAGCATTTGCCCAATACTGGAAAAATGAAGAGTTACCATCTGATGAGATTATAATTAGGGAAATCCTAGAATGTGCAGAAATGGACAAATTAACACTAGAGAGAAAATTTGTGCAAAGATCGATGGCATAATAGAAGACACAGTTGCAGGTCAATGGTAAGAGACTGGGAAAGGTTAACATCAAGAGAGGAATATTTCAAGGAGATTCATTATAACCATTACTATTTGTTATTGCACTGTTTCCTCTGTCAACAATACTGAATAACTCAGGACATGGCTATCAAACATCAAAAACATCTGACAGAGTATCCCATCTCCTTTACATGGATAATCTGAAGTTATATGGAAAAACATCATTTGAAATAGAATCAACACTGTCCGTATATATAGCCAAGATATTGCAATGGAGTTTGGCTTGGACAAATGTGCCACACTTACTATCAAACAAGGAAAAATAGTGAAAACTGAAGAAATCAAGATGCCCCACGAAAATAACATTAAGAGTCTGGATGAGGAAGATTACTACAAATACTTGGGTATCCTTCAAGCTGACAACATCAAGCACACTGAAATCAAGAAAAAGATTAGAGGTGAATACATCAAGATAGTGAAGATCTTAAAGTCCAAACTCAATGGAGGAAATACCATAAAGGCAATCAACACCTGGGCAATTCCAGTCATTAAATACACAGCTGGAATAGTGGACTGGACTCAAGCAGAACTAAAAACAATGGATAGGAAGACCAGAAAAATAATGACAATGAATTATGCCCTTCATCCACATAGTGACATTGACAGACTCTATCTACCAAGGCAAATAGGTGGGCGTGGAATGCTGCAAGTACATCAGATGGTTGAAGAAGAAAAAATGGCTTTGGGAGAATATCTGAAGGACAGTGATGAAGATGCACTGAAATTAGTATATCAGGAAGGCTTACTGACTACTGGAGAGACCAAAATGGCTTACAAGAAAGACTAAATGAAGAACAGAATAGAGGCATGGGAAGACAAAGCACTACATGGCCAGTACATTAAAAAAACAGCTGGGAAAGCAGATAATAACAAGACCTGGCAATGGCTAAGAGCAGGAAAATTGAAGAAAGAGACTGAGGGACTAATTCTGGCTGCACAAGATCAAGCCTTAAGGACAAATGCATATAAAGTCAAAATTGAGAAGACAGCAACAGATAGTAAGTGCCGCCTATGCAAAGACACGGAAGAAACAGTGGCCCACCTGGTAAGCTGTTGCAAGAAGATTGCACAGACTGACTACAAGCAGTGGCATGACAAAGTAGCAACAATGGTGCATTGGAAGATCTGCAAGAAATATCATTTGCCTGTAAGCAAGAACTGGTGGGATCATAAAATAGAGAAAGTCATAGAAAATGATAAAATTATACTGCTCTGGGACTTCAGAATTCAAACAGACAAGCACCTGCAACATAACACCCCAGACTTAACAATTGTTGATAAGAAAGACAAAAAAGTCTGGATAGTGGACGTGGCATTGCCTGGAGACAGCAGAATAGACAAGAAAGAACTGGAGAAGATAACAAAATACAAAGACCTACAAATAGAAATAGAAAGACTGTGGCAAAAGCAAGCAAGGGTAGTACCAATAGTAATAGGCACCTTGGGTGCAATCCCAAAACAACTGGAGCACCACTTGAACACCACTGGCATTGACAAATTCACCATCAGTCAATTGCAAAAGGCGGCCTTACTAGGAACTTTTAGTAATGACTTTGTTTGTCTTTAGGTGTTCGCTGATTCATTGTTTGATTATCTTTTCCAGAAACTTCCCAGGTATTGAGGTCAGGCTGATAGGTCTCTAATTTCTTGGATCCATTTCCCCCCCCTTTTTGAAGATGGGAACTACATCAGCTCTTTTCCAGTCCTCTGGTAGTTCCCCAGTGCTCCAGGATCTTTGAAAAATATAGTTCCGTGGTTCTGAGATCACATCTGCCAGTTCCTTGAGAACCTTGGGATGTAATCATCTGGTCTTGGTGATTTGAACTCGTCTAGGCTGGACTTACCATTTTCTTGCCTATCTTAACTTGTGTTTCTATTCTGTTTTTTATGGCACTATTTTTGATAGGTTGGTCTGTTTTTTCCCTTTATATAAAGACAGATGCAAAAAAACGAGTTAAATAGTTCTGCTTTCTCCCTGTTGCTTGTCACCTTCTTGCCACTTTCACCCACTCGGGCTATTTGCTGTTATTCTGACTTAGTTATGTGCCCCTCTTTCCACTTTCTATACTTGTCCTTTTTATCTTTCAGTTTATCAGAGAGTTCTTTATGCAGCCATGCTGGTTTCTTTTCAGAGCTGTTATTTTTCCTCTTTGTTGGTATTGTGCTAGACTAGGTTTTTATTATCTCACTTTTCAAAATTTCCCAAGCTTCTTGAGTTGTTTTTCCCTTGAGGATTCTCATCCATGGAATCTTTCCCAAGCCCTCTCTAAGTTTATTGAAATTAGCTCTCTTAAAGTCCAAGACTCTAGTTTGACTGTGTTCTATTGCTTGTGCTTCCATAATGTTGAATTCCAATATTGCATGATCACTTCCTCCCAAGATTCCTGTGGCTTCAACACCTTCTATCATTTCATCTCTGTTAGTGAGAATTAGATCCAAAATGGCTAATCCCCTAGTACCCTTCTCTACTTTTTAGGAGACAAAGTTGTCTGCTAGGTTTGTCAGGAATCTGTTTGATCTTCCACTTGGTGCAGAGTTTGTCTCCCAGTTGATGTCAGGGTAGTTAAAGTCCCCCATTACTATTGTGATGTGCTTCCTACATACCTTAGTTAGTTGACTAGCAAAAAGTTCATCTATTTCTTCTGCTTGGTTGGGTGGCCTATAGCAGTAATGGCAAACCTTTTAGAGACTGAGTGCCCAAACTGCAACCTAAAACCCATTTATGCATCGTCGAGTGCCGGGCGGGTGTGGCCCATTGGGTGGGCATGGCCCATTGGGTGGACGTGGCTGTGGTGGTAACGGCAGACTGGGTGGGACTAAAAAGTTCAATCAATCAATTCCAACTTTGCAAGATCTTTTTTTTCTTGTGAGAAGTTGAAATTGACTGATTGAACCTTTTTTTTTTTGCACACGGCGGCGGAGGCCTAAAGTGAAAAGGTTTTATAAAACCCAGCTGAACGCCTAGGATTGGGGTGACGGCATGCGTGCCCACAGAGAGGGCTCTGAGTGCCACCTCTGGCACCCGTGCCATAGGTTCGCCACCACTGGCCTATAGTATACACCTATGGCAATGTCATTTTCCCCCCTTTTATATTGACCCAAATGCATTCAAGACAGTTTTCCTCATTGTTGTGCTCTATTTCTGTAGAGATGTAGTTATTTCTTATATAGAGAGCAACTCCACCTCCTCTTTTATTTGGTCTGTTTCTTTTAAATAATTTAAATCCCTCTAGCTGTGTGTTCCATTTGTGGGTTTCATCCCACCATGTTTCCGTAATAGCAACAATATCATATCTGCCCTCATTAACCTGAATTTCTAGTTCACCCTGTTTGCTGTTCATACTCTGTGCATTGATGTATAGACATTTGAGTCCTTTATGGCTGACCCTGTGTTTACTTTCTACATAACCTGTGTAGTGCCTGAGTTCCTCTATTGTCTTACCACCTATTTGGTTAGTGCTCTTTGTGTGGCACTCGCTATTAGAAGCTTGATTTTGCTTGACAGCAAGGTTGATATTCTTGTCCACACACACATCTATGTTACATACACTGATAGCCCTATAATTTTTAGATTGCCGGGGACAGGGATGTTCTGTATCAATTAACTCACTGTCCCTGCTGTTTAGTTTAAATATCACAATAGTAATGACCTATGTCTGGAAAATTGGTCTTGTAGTTGTAAGTCAAGGTATATTTACATAATGATATGACATATGTTGACAACTTCTGTTTTAGATTAACACTCAGTATGACTAGTAGATTGGATGAATGGATGGGCAGATTCATATGACATTTTTTGCAAGTCATATTGATAAAGTCATTTCATCAATATTTTACATATTTCCAAGAATCAAGTTATAAAGGGAGGCTCTTTAAATAATTCTCACCTCCTAAATCCTGCAATCTACTCAACACAACCTTTTATCTGACTTTTCTTCAAACTTTAAGAACCATTCCACCATTTCTGCACATATAAGCTTATTTTTTTTAAAATGGGGAGTATTCTTCACTGTATTTAATAAAATCAAGGTGATAAAACATATAAAAACAATATTGGTCAGAAAGCAGATTTGTCATCAGTGCAGTCAGAGGTACATTTAAATTTGACTAAACCATGTGGTTGGAATTCTGCTGAGTTGATCTTATTTATTAACTGACTCTGTAGATCAGTATATAATACATAGTCTGAAAGAGCCTTGATGGATTACCAAGGAAAGAAAACATAAAAAAAATCCATTCCGATATTTATCTCTGTTGACTTTAAAATAACTTTCTAATTATAAATTTAATACATAGAAAATTCTGAATATATTTGAATACATGCATGTCAAATTAAAACAAACCTTATTTATTAAAGTCATTGCATAAACTAGTAATTCTGTATCAAGTCCATCCTTTTCTTCCAAAATCTCAATGACACTGGACCATGGCTTGAGATCTGAACAAAGAAATATTAATATTACAAAGAAGCATTTAGTTTATCTATATTAGTTAATTCTTTTTTTAAAAAAACTTAGTACAGAAAGCATATAATGGATTACTATTTAAAACAGTCCAATTCTATATATTATTTCTGGAAGAAAAACCACCTGAATGTTGAGTTCAACATTCTTAGTACTGAAGTCCATAATGTATTTCTTCCACTTCTTCCTACAGTGTGCCTGTTTATGCCTGCTTGCTCAAATGTTTTACTCCATAGCCTCAAACCAACAAATGGTTATTAGAATGAGAGGCAAATATAATTTGCATTATTATAGAAGTAGATCTCAACTTACAACCACAATTTGGAGTGAGATCCCAGTCACTGAGAGAATTGGTTGTTAACCAAGATGCCTGCATGATTGTTTCATTCAATGAATGCAATCCTGGCTCTCCCAGTGGCAGTTGTTAAGAGATCACACGGGATATTAAGGGATCACATAGGGAAAATCTGCCATCATCCCAGACAAATGATTGTCCAATCTTTTCTTGAAAACCTTCAATCATGGAGTACCTACAACTTCTGGAGGCTAGCCATTCCACTGATTAATTGTTCTCATTGTCAGGAAATTTGTCCTTAATTCTAGGTTGGATCTCTCTTTGATAAGCTTCCATTTGGTGCTTCTTGTTTTACCCTTAGGTACTTTGGAGAAAAAGTTGACTTCTTCTCTGTGACAGCCCCTCAAACATAGAAGACTGCTATGAAGATGTACCTAGTTCCTGCAAGCATTCATCATATAGTACATATTAGCTTCCAGACCTTTAATCATCTTTGTTGATCTTCTATGCACTCTTTCTAGAGTCTCAACAACTTTTTGTATCGTGGTAACCAAAGCTGGATGCTGTATTTCAAATGTAGTCTTATACTGTAGTGCAGTATAAAATAGCGTTATCATTTCACATGATCTTGAAACTATCCCTCTATTGATGCAGCCTAGGATTGCATTGACATTTTTGGCAGCTGCAGCATATTACTGGCTCCAACTTAAATAGTTGTCCACCTAGATCCCTCCCACACTTATTGCTGTTGACCCAGGTACCATCTATTCTATACCTATGCATCTGGGTTTTCTTGCCTAAGTATTTTCTTACCACTGAATTATATTTTTGGGGATAGGGCCCAGAGTTCAGGACTGTCAAGAACTGAAAGTGTTGGCTAGCCCCCACCCATAGCTTGATGTCATCTGCAAATTTGATGAGTTCCCCTTTTATCTCATGTGAATTATTTATGATGATGTTGGAGAGTACCTAAGGCAGAATCTTGGTGTATCCCATTTCATGCTTCCCAGTATGTAGAGATGGTTGTTAAATGTCCAGCTAGCAAATTTAAGAAAGGAACTCCTGGGACATGGTTCTTCCCAAAAGTAACACTTTTATTGAATACACTACATTGGCACAAAAGAAGCAAAACCAGCTCTGGATTTCCCACTCAAAATCCACATAATTAAACTTGAATTCCCCTTTGACCGTTCCCTTCAGTCCATTGAGTTGTTCAATCAAATATGCTCCTTCTGTTATGAGAACTGCCTGGATCATTCAAACACCTGTGCACCATGGTCTTGAAGGGAGAAGCAGGGTCTCCCAGTCTGCAGACAGAGTCTTGGCATTCCATTCCCACCCCAGACATTACAACCACCCCCCTCCTGATTGTTATTAAGTTGAGAGCAAAAAAGAAACTAGGTGAAAGAGCGAATCACTCTTGACAATAGTTCCACTGAGGACTATATGTTGAGTGCAGTTGGTCAACTAATTATAAATTCATCTGCTGGTGACAGTCTATTTCACATTGTTCTATCTTACTAAGAAATAGGCTGTGGATAAGTCTTGAAAACCTCATTTATTCTTTGAAGTTCTTTAATGAAGAGAAGGTTTCAGAGGGAGCAGTAATTTCACCATCAAAGATTTCAGATTTTAAAAATGATTAAGTTGAATCAATTGTCAATTGCTCTGGGGTAAAGCAAACTCAGATTTTTCTCCTTTTTTGTTGTTGTTATTGTTTGCACCTTCGAGTCAGGGTTGACTTTTGTGACTGTCTATATTAGTCCCTGCAGTTTTCTTGGCAGAGTTTCAAAACTGATTTGCCACCTTCTTCCTAGGGCTGAGAGAAAATGACTGGTTCAAAATCAGCCAGTTGGCTTTGTGCCTAAGGCAGGATTAGGATTCAAAGTCTCCTGGCTTGTAGCTAAGTGCCTTGACCATCACACCAATCTGTCTCTTTTTAACTGCTACAAAAGTTTTAATTTAACTAATTTTTAATGTAATTAACAACTAAAGAAAAACATATTGTTTCCACTCAATGTCCATTCCCCAATCTATCATAAAGTAGTCTTAAAGCATCATTTAATTGTCTTCATTTTTACAGACTTTAAAACATTGAGAACACAAAGAGATCCCCATGAGATAATCTTCAAAGTGACTTGTAAAAGAGTTAAAGAACATTTGATTCATGCATCTTTTGAATTTCAGAAGATTTTTAAAAATCCTGATACTGTTCCACAGGATGGAAATAAAAGACATTTTCCCCTACAACCACTGTTCATACCCTTAGTACAAATTGTTGTGTTTGTTTGATCATTTTGGAAAACAACAACAATCTAAGCAGTTTATCTTAGGAGAAATTCTTGGTTCTAAAGATGCCACCCCTCTATTTCATTAAGCAATCTCTTATAATCCTTGAGGATGATGTGATATATCAGTATTTGTACAATTTTCTTGATAACTAACCAAGATTGTATGTTACTAGGTTGCTGGATTGGGTAAAATTCTAAACAATCCTTACAGACAAACATCAGCAATATGATGGGAACATTACAAGAATGGAGGAAAGCAGTAATTGCCGTTGGTTCCAAGAGATTGGAAGTGAAATAAGATAAATAAAAACCCCACCTTTACTTCATATTACTTCATATGGAGAGTGAACTTGGTCTAGTGGTTAAGGCACTAGGCTAGAAAGTAGGAAACAGTGATTTCATCTTAGCCATGATTAGGTTGAGAGGGAGTGACTGGCCCAAAATCAGCAGCTGGCTGACTTTGGGCCAGTCACTCCTTCTCAACCTAACCGAACTTACAGGGTTATTATTATGTGGAAAATAATAGGAAGGTGTGTTGGATATGTTTGCTGCCTTGAGTTATTTGAACACATAATAAAGGCGGGATACAAATAAATAAGTAAATAAATAAATGAATGAATGAATATTTAAACAAACCTTTGCAGAGTTAGAAAACAGACTTAATCCAACTAAAACTGTGAAATTAAACAAGTTTGGAAGTCTCTGTAGATGGATATCAAATTTCTTATACAATGAATTAATTCAGACAAATTCTAACCAGTTCTATGTAGAGCCTGAAAAATAGTATTATTGTCTTCTCATACTAATCTTTGAGTCACCTGTCAATCCTTTAGTCATCCACAACACCGGTTCATTGTTGTTTATAACATGCCAAAGTAACCCGTTCTGTAGAACATTCACTGCAATTGTCTCAAGAGAGATCCAACCAATACTGTTGTATAATATATATGTATTTGGAGACTATGACTAATTGCTCTTTTGCTTCAACTAAATATTTACTTATTTTTGCATCCCTTTTAATCTATCCTCCATTTTAATCATTCCTTTCAACCATCTTACTCTAAAAAACCAATCAATTTTATAAACATCTGGGTTTGGATTCAAATACTAATGTATAGTTTATGTAAGGATTTTAAGCATGTTGATTACTTTGGGACTTCTTTTCCCAAGTGTAACCAAAGGAAAATATTAAATGACCCCACACTATTTTTGTAGTGAAAATATCTTTTAACAAACAGAATAATCCACAATTAGTTCTCCTCTTTCTAGAAGCATAATAATGACTCACCCCTTTTTGCATCCACAGTAGCTACTGCTTCAATAAGAAGAGATGAATTGGATTCAGTATACTCCACGAAAACAAGGAGCAATTTTAGCGCTGTCTTTACAACCAGGCGAAACTGCAAGGGAAGAAACAGCTATTCATAAATCAGATTGTAAAATTTGCAGAATGGTTGTCTTCTTTTACTGCAATGCAGGCTAATCCGATGTGGAGATAAATCAGTGCAGTAGCAGCATCACTATCCCTAAGTCACTGATTGAACCAAAATATGCCTCATCTTCTAAATTAAATGCAAATCCATAAAATATGTACAAATAGAACTGGTTAGTCTAGCCTAGCCCCTCACTCTTTTAAATCACTCTTTAGGGCAGGGGTTCCCAACCAGGGGGGCTCGCCCCCCTGGAGGTGTGAGATGATATTCCAGGGGATGCGAAAACTTGGGTTTTCAAAATTATAGTGTATATGCATAATTCATTGCCATTATTTCGAAGTTTTGTAAGGGGTGTGAGAATATATCAGAAGTGTTCTAGGGGCGCGGGGTATAAAAAAGGTTGGGAACCACTGCTTTAGGGGCTATCTAAACACCTTTAATTACTGATGCCATAATTTAAACCAGATACTGTTAAAGCATGTGGTCTAAAACTAATTTTATTTCCACCCTCCCAAAAATATGGACCTTCTTTATCCTGAGTCAGAACCATTAATTTAAGTGATCACAAAATCAATTTGTTTTGGCTCAAGAATACATAAATGGATGAGTCACATGGCATATTCTGAAACACTATATAAAGTAACAGAAATCCCTAGTACAAAATTTTTCCAAATTCTAGCACTAGCTTTCAGTAACAGTCCAATGGATTTGAGCAAGTGATTTTGGCACAGGATAATAAAAGATATCAGAACTCCAGCTACTGAGTCAGTTGCAGGACATGCTCAATTTTGCTTGGCAAAGTGTCTGTTTTCTAAAAACTACTTATCTCATGTCCTCAGCAGCAGGACAGGAATAATGATATTTTACCATACATACTTTAAAAAAAAATATTTTATTGCTTTTAAAAAAATAACAGAAACCAAAGAAAAAAACAAAATACAAAGATAATTAAAATGTATACATACAAAAACTACACATAGAAAGTATTTTAAAATGAAAAAATACAACAGAAAGAAAGAAACAAAGTATAGTACACTATTATAATAATTAACAATTCTACATATAATTATCTAATATAAACATTATTCATATGTTTCTAATTAATTTATATAATTACCATTCTTTTGTAACCTACTGTATTTTGAGCAAACATTTCCATATTTCATTTTGTCTAGAGCCTAAAAGCAGTGACCTGGCTGCATTATATTAAATATTAAACTAATGAACAGTTCTTCAATTGCGCTTTTCTAAAAGGGAATAAAATCTTGCAGCATTTTATTGGTTCTTAAATAAAGCCATAAATTACCATATCACTATTATAAGAATTAAAAAGGCTACAGAAAGGGTCTGCAATATGCGCTTCACTACAATTTCCAACCATGATAAAAAATAAAATAATTTCTAAATAGACCTTTTTCTTAATAGCAATTATTTATGCTGAAATTTCTGCATATCACATTCCTACATTTTTTCCTCCCTAAAATTCTAAAAAATTGTTTTGTTTCCTCTTACTGAAATCTACAGTGTTGTTGATTTCAGGAAGCAAAAATATATTATGTATGTATGATAACTGGGTGGATAAAAGTACTAGCAAGAGGCTGCTTAGTTATCCTCGATACTATATTCCCTTTACTAGTGCATGGCTCTTTATTGTGTTACTATTGTGCAGTGGGCTTCAGTAGGCAACGAGCAGACCAGCATAGTTATAACGTTATTTATTGACTCAAACTAGAACAGGAGAACTGCAGGCAATTGCCTGTAATTTATACTCTGAGCCCACAGGGCCTTAACCAATCGCAATACTTGAAAAACCCGCCCAAATATGAATGTTCAAAGTTTCCCTCCAAAACAGTTGGAGTTAACAGTCAGGGTCATCTAAAGGTTACTTTCATTTTAGCTTCACAAGCAGTTGGAGTTTATATTTATTTATTTATTTATATTTAAACTTCTATGCCGCCCTTCTCCCCAGAGGGACTCAGGGCGGCTCACAGCATGTTAAAAAACAACACAAAAAAACATTTCCCCTATAAAACCAATTAAAAAGCAAATATATTAATGGCTGTGTCATATTTAAAATCTTTAAAAATTTTTAAAAATTATTCCCTATTTAAAATTCAC
>NW_015387722.1:325016-332536 GCF_001527695.2 Protobothrops mucrosquamatus | reverse complement strand
TGCCCTCTCTGAGGGGGCCAGAGTCTCGCCCCCTATAGTCAGCGATGGAGTCAGCTGACTATGCCGGGGTGCCGGCAACCACAGCCACTCGGTCTTGGAAGGGTTGAGTCTGAGTCTGTTCCTCCCCATCCAGACCCGTACGGCCTCCAGGCAACGGGTCATCACGTCAAGGGCATCGTTGGGGTGGCCTGGGGTGGAGTTAAGTTAGTTTCACTTTAGCACGGATTAACACAACTTTATATATATTCAATACATAACACCCCTTTTCCCTAGGATAGTTATCATCCTCAGTCTGTTCAATATACAGTCTTTGAGATAGGCTGGGGGCCCGCGGATCCTAATGGGCTGCCGCAATGTTATTGGAGAGTCCTGTTCAAGTGGACTTTTGTCCATCTCCAGTTGAACAGTCATGATGGCTGTTTAGGTCACCCGTGAGTGGCGGTGGCTCTATGGCCCCTTTGTACCTCCGTTTCCCCAGAGAAGGCCACAGGTGATGTAGGCAAACTCAGAGGAAAACAGTTCTCTTGTGTGTCTGATAAAACCTCGGTATCCTCATCTGGCACTGGTCTGGCCTGCTGACACCATAACTGATCAATGTGGCATCTGATCATACGATCATTTATCAGAATAACCTCGTATGACAAGGGTCCCATTATCTTAGATACCCTAGCTGCCACCACTTCCATAGTTCCTGGCCCAGACCAATTCACCCAGCTGTAAGTTCCTGGGGGGCTTTGGTTGAGCCGTTCTCTGCCACTACTCTGTCTGGGTGAAGTCGGTCGAGCTTTGTGCTGAGCCGGTGGCCCCACCTCAGCTCCGCTGGGCTGCGACCTGTTGCTGTACTGGGAGTACAGCATATTGTTGGCATACTGCTGCTAGATCAGTTATTTGTGTTCGATGAATGCCGATCACCCTGATGCCCACGGCCTCAAACCAGTCCAGTCCTATGAGGTTGGTGCACAGTCCCTCTACGACCACTATGCTGAGGGGACCCTCGAACTCTCTGAATTGTATTCTAATGGTAACTTCCACCCTTACGGTAACACGGCAATTCTGGAAGTCTGTTAGCACTAAGCTCAATGATTTGAGCAGGACCTGCTATCGGCTACGTTTGCAAATGTGGTCAAAAGTCCTGGAGGAAATAATGGATAGGGCAGATCCAGTATCTAGCTCCATAGAGCATGGGACCCCTTGCGGTCTTAGTTGGAGTCTTGTCTTTTCTTTGATGGAACGTTGGGCCCCTGTGCGTTGGATGCTATGCCTTCCTGAGCAGTATTCAACTCTGTTCTGTCCTGGGGACCATTTCCCCTTGTGCTGCTGTGTCACAGGTTTCATTTCCTGCTGACAACCTCTGCAAACTCTGGCAAGGAGCCCTTGCTTTCCACAGGCATGGCATACTGCTGTGCATAATCTGCACTCTGTTCTTTCATGCTGCCCCACGCAGCTTGCGCAGCTCTGTGGAGTGTGGCTGTCTGGGTGGCTCTCTCTGCAAATGATCAATTTCTTCACTCTCACTGGCCTCCCCCGAGCCTTCTGCGGTCTCTTGGTGGATCGCTGTGGGCTGGTGTGTGTTTTAGGTGGCCGGAGAATCTTCATTGCCCCTCTGGCAGCCTCTTCCGCCATGACTTCCTTCAATACATCTTGGAAAGTCAGTTTCTCCATGGAGAATAAGCGCTGCTGTAATTCTCTATTATGCAGGCTGCAAATGAGCCTGTCTCTGAGACGGTCTTCCAAGTCAGGGAATTCCCATTGGCGCGAAGCTTGGCAAAGGGCTGTGACAAACTCTGCTGCAGATTACCTGGATCTCTACTCACGTTGCTTTAATGCATGGTGCCAGGCGATTACTGAGAGTTTTGGCTCAAAATGTTCCCTTATTTTTTTCTTGAGGTCTGCGTAGGCCACAGTCTCTATACTTGCCGGTGCTATCAGGTTTTCAGCGATATCAAACGTGGCTTCTCCGCAGACACATAGTAAGGTTGCCGGCTTCAGGCCATCATCTGTGATCTGGTTAGCCCAGAGATAGTTGTCTACTCGGGAGACGTATGAGCTCCAATGTTCCAGATAAGTAATATCGAACTTGTTGAGCCTTCCCAATTTAGCCATTTTGGGGAGGCCCCTGTGGTGCTGGTTAATACCTCTACTGCTGCAGTTGGAGCTGTGCTGCACTTTGGGATACTGGGGACAGATCCCTCAGGTATATCTGTGCCTCCAGTGTGTCTTACTGGTAGGTAGGGCGGGGAGCGTGGTCCCACCAGGACTCTTTACCTGGTCTGACACTCAGTGATTTCAGCGTGCCTCCAGTGTGGCTTACTGGTAGGCGGGGGTGTGTGTGAGAACTAGGCCTGCCGGGGCTCTTTACCCAGCCTATCACCCAGTGATTTTAGTCTCTTGGTTAGCAGCAGCTCTCTCCTCTGCAGCATCCCATCCTTGTCGCCCACTATTGTGCAGTGGGCTTCAGTAGGCAATGAGCAGACTAGCATAGTTACAACATTATTTATTGATTCAAACTAGAACTGGAGAACTGCAGGCAATGCCTGTAATTTATACTCTGAGCCCACAGGGCCTTAACCAATCGCAATACTTGAAAAACCCGCCCAAATATGAATGTTCAAAGTTTCCCTCCAAAACAGTTGGAGTTAACAGTCAGGGTCATCTGAAGGTTACTTTCATTTTAGTTTCACAAGCAGTTGGAGTTAAGTTAGTTTCACTTTAGCACGGATTAACACAACTTTATATATATTCAATACATAACAGTTACACTGCAAGTTTAACCCAAATCTTGTCTCTGCTGGAGAAAGAAAGACTTTAGTCATTTTATCAGAGCAAGATTGCTAGAATATGTGAACTGAAGTTGGGAAACACAGATCTAATAATGCTATTCCAAACTTTCATTTGATGTCCACCCTCAAATTAACGTTTGGAATATTCAGGACCAATGGAATTTTAGGAAGATTGAAATTGATAGAATATCTATTTCTAGAGAATTCTGTTTTGGTAGAAACAAGTGATATTCTAATTTAGAATTGTATTAGTTCTTTTTCTTGATTTTTTCTGTGTGGTAGTAAGTTTAATCATCTTTAATTTCCTTGTTCAAATTCAGAAACTATGTGTAACCTCCACTTTTATTTTATTTTTTTTTAAAAAAATTTTTATCATTAAGATACAACAACTGCTGAAAAACTGAAAAATCTTATTCATCTTGTATTATCTATTTTTGTATTTATCTTTTAATTTTTTTTAATTTTCCTCTATAATTATGATTATTTTTAAAGGTGATCTTGAATAAAGAAAAGGAGATTGATTCCTAATTCATACATAGAAACAGTATTTTCTATAATGAAATGTACTATATATATTAAGAATTCCCTCAGTTAAATGAATGGCTGAATACACAGATTTAAAATGATGTACTTTTGGTAAGAACAGAATTTGGACTGATGCATAATTTTAAAAAGCATAGAATATATTCAGAAAGAAGCAAATAAAATGTAGAAAATATGAATTATTCAGGCTATGGAGGGGAATGAGAAAATACTATTTTGTGGAAAAGTAAATTTAAGTATCAAGTCCCAAATCATGTTAGCAATATAAAGATATGCAGTGTTATCCAATGGTTTCAAGTAGCTACGAAATTGGGAAATTCCTAAAACAGCATAACTCACAGCTAGTTTTTTGCTAGCTGGGAAGCATTGGTCTATTTGAAATGCTTAAAAAGTACTGATATGGCTCAGAACTATGTTTAAAAGAAAAAGTGTAGTAAAAAATCTCCAAAAAATATTCTTACCTTAGACCCTATTAGCATGTACAACCACTGGATGGTTTCACTGTGATTTATTACTCCATTCATTCCATCAACATACAGCATAATTTGTCCCAGCGCTAAGGAAATAAAGATTTTTAAAAATTGCTATATTTAACAATTTGCTATAACAAGAAAAAACCATACAATTATCAAATGTAAATTAAAAGGGGTCACTGAGCTGATCAAGAGCCAAACTTTTATCAGACTGAAATGAAAGTTCTCACAACCTGAATACAATTTTTCCTGATGTAAATATATTGGTTTGGCTTTTGATTTTATAAATGCAGCTGCTTATAGAATATACTGTACATATTTACTTATTTATCAAATTTGTATGCTGCTGCAATAACAAGACTATTGGCTTACAGGTAGTCCTTGACTTACAACCATTCATTTAATGACCATTTGAATTTACAATGACACTGAAAAAAGTGACTTACGACTGTTTTTCCCATTAACAACCACTGCAGCATCACTATGGTCATCTGATCAAAATTTGGATGCTTGGCAACTGACATGTATTTATGACTGTTACATTGTCCTGAGATTACGTGATTAACTTTTGTGAACTTCTGGCAAAGTAAATCAATGGGGAAACCAGATTCATTTAACAGCCATGTTACTAGCTTAACAACTGCAGTGATTCATTTAACAATGACGGCAACAGAGTTCATAAAATGAGAAAATTCACTTAACCATTATCTTTCTTAGCAATGGAAATTTTGGGCTCTGTTTTGGTTGTAAGTCAAGGACTACTTGTGTAACTATTGTTTTAACAAAGTATAATGGGAGATCTTCAGAAAATAGTACATTGAATGGTGGGACAATTTTTTCTCTTGCCAACAAACACCTGAATTTGCCACCACAACCAGTCTTTTGGCAGTGCGCTCCCCAGATTTTAACAGGAGCAACTAGGAGTGACCTAAGATGACCCTTGGACAACTGTATACTTGCCCGGTTATAGAAATCTACACTATTTTCTTCTTTTTTGTTGTTTTAATCATCTGTTTGAATGCTGATTTATTTTATAACCCTTTGCTGGAATATAAAGGTGAACTTTTAACCTTTTTTTTACTGCTTTGCTTTGGAGCTATGAAACATTTTGCCACATGGAAGCTGACAGCTCCAAAATTTTCTACTTAGTGGTGAAAGTCATTTGATTTGATTTACATTTGCACTGGATTTCTAGTACATGGATTTTGTATTTTATTAATTTTTAAAAGAACTTTGCTCTGTGTGTGTGTGTGTGTTCGCGCGCGCACACGCACGCAAGCACACACACACAGAGTATACATATAGTCTTTTTTCTTTTTAAAGAGATGGAAATTTTCCCTTTTGTTTCTATTTACTCTCTATTGTGTGGAATATTATCGTAACTTTTCCTGCAGACACTTCATTATGGAACATCTACTTCTTTTGTCCTGAGAGGAACTGCCTATGCTTTGTTGTGAAAGCCAAGCTATAAAAGCAATTTGGATTATATTAAAAATAAACATAACAATAAATTAAAGATTTTGACTATTATGTATTATATATAATGCCCAGAAAAATGTACTATTATGTATTGTGTTATTCGTCCATCGATTTCGATGAAGACCTTGACATCTTATGGATTATGGGCCATCAACGGTGCGTAGATGGCTGATAAGACCGATGTTAGCATGGAATGTTCTGCCACATACTGAACAGAGAAACATGGACACTATTGCTTCAGCATTTGCAGCTCTGGCTTTACGGAGTGCTCGCTTCTCTTGTGCCAAGATTGTCCTTCTGTGTTCATATATCTGGCAACCCTAGTAAACCAGGGTATGCCATGTCGGTCGATCATGCGCCAAAAATTCCCAAGAGATGGTGTCGATATCTAGGGACTTGAGAGATGCTTTCAGCGTGTCTTTGTATCGCTTCTTTTATCCCCCGTGCGATCGCTTTCCTTGAGACAACTCACCATAGAAGAGCTGTTTAGGGATGCGATGGTCTGGCATCCTTACAACGTGGCCTGCCCAGCGCATCTGGGCTTTCATTAACAGAGTGTAAACTGATGATAGGCCTGCTCTGGACAGGACATCTGTATCTGGTATCTTATCCTGCCACTGGATCCTCAGAATTCTGCGAAGGCAAGTCTCACTAGCATACATCAGGGTAGTTAGCACTGCTGCCTGGTAAACTTTAAGCTTAGTAGCAAGGCTTATTCCACAGCGGTCCCACACATTAGTCCGCAGTCTGCCAAAGGCAGAACTTGCCTTGGCAATTCTACAGTTGACCTCGATGTCAATTGTCACTGCACGGGAGAGGGTACTACCAAGATACGTAAATTGGTCCACTGCTTGCAGCTTTTGTCCCTTCACTGTGATGGTAGGCTCTTGGTATTGGGCTTTTGGAACTGGCTGGTACATCACTTCAGTTTTCTTCATGTTGATAGAGAGGCCAAAGTTGTCACAAGCGGCTGCGAATTTGTCCATGCTGGCTTGCATTTCCTGGTCCGATCCTGCATTAAGGGCACAGCCATCAGCAAAGAGAAGATCTCATAGCACAGTCTCCTTTACCTTGGTGACAGCCTGGAGTCTTCGCAGGTTGAACAATTTCCCATCGGTTCTGTACCTCAGATTGACTCCCACTGAGCTGTTCTGAAAGGCGTCAGACAGCATGGCTGAAAACATCATGCTGAACAAGGTTGGTGCCAGCACGCAGCCTTGCTTAACGCCATTTGTGACAGGGAAAGCCTCTGAGGCTTCACTGTTGCTCAGAATACGAGCCGCCATGCCATCATGGAATTGCCGTACCATCAGAATAAATCTGTCAGGGCACCAAACTTCGACATAATGCGCCATAATCCTTCACGACTAACTGTATCAAAAGCCTTGGTGAGATCCACAAAGGTGGTATATAGTTCACGATTCTGCTCCTGACATTTCTCCTGGAGCTGTCGAGCATATATATATATATATATTATGAAATAACTAATTAATTTATGATCACCAGGAGGGTTTAAGTAAAAATACTTTAATTGAAAACCGAGCTTTCGTTGGGAGCTCCCAACATCTTCAGGGTTAAAAAGCCAGTTAAAGGAATGATTTAAATAATGTTCGTTAGCATTTGTGCTCGGTTCTTGGAGCAAGTCCTCAGTCTTGTCTGGTTGGTCTGCATTTCAATCGTTTTTATGGTGTTTGCATCCTGTTTGACTCTATTATTTATTTTGACTCTTTTGCAAACTGTCTCAGTGCCTTTCTCTCTGTTATCTGTCTTGGTGTTTCTAGCGCTGACCATTATTTAATGAACATTATTTAAATCATTCCTTTAACTGGCTTTTTAACCCTGAAGATGTTGGGAGCTTCCAACGAAAGCTCGGTTTTCAATTAAAGTATTTTTACTTAAACCCTCCTGGTGATCGTAAATTAATTAGTTATTTCATAATGAATACACCCGGGAGTCATATTTTTACAGATATCATTAACCATATATATATATATATATATATGTGTGTGTGTGTGTGTGTGTTTTCTGAGGTTTTCGCGGGTGTTAGTATGTAGGTCTTTAGTTATTCGGGTTTTCTCCCGCGTAGAATTAGAAGTGTCTTGGCGACGTTTCGACGAAGTCACATTCGTCATCTTCAGGCTGGTGTCTTCAGCTTCGTGCTTCTGGGAGTAGTGTGTGTGATCGCAGCTGTTTCTTCCTTTTAACTGCCAGTGGGGTTTGAGCTGATTGGGTGGGAGCTTGGCTG
>NW_015387722.1:317348-319848 GCF_001527695.2 Protobothrops mucrosquamatus | reverse complement strand
AACTGGCTTTAATAGGCTGCTGTGGAAAACTGGATGGATGCACCTGAGGTTTTTTGGCAGTGTGGACTGAATTGTGATTGGATTAATGACTTGGGCAATGGGGAGTGGACCGATATACTTCAGACCCAATTTGTTAGACTGCTGTCTGGATTACAGGAATTTGGTGGAGAAGTAAACTTCCTCTTCCACTGGAATGTCCTTTTCCTGAGAGCATTTTTTATCTGCATCCTTTTTGGGAATTTCATGTGCATCTTCTAGTGCCTTGCGCACAAAAGGATTTAATTCATTCTGCAAGTGAGGTGGTTTGGGGACTCAGCTAAGGCAGTTCCTGTATATGGCTACAAAGTCTTGGCTGGCTGTCACTCACAATGGTGTGAATCTGGTACTATGAACTATGTTGTTGTATGCAAATTCTGTGAATGGCAAGAGGTTGGATAAGTTGTCCTGTTGGTAATTGATGTAACATCTAAGGTACTGCTTCAACACGCCATTTGTATGCTCACAGGCTCTATTCATTTAAGGGTGATATGAAAGTTTAAGTCCCTGAATGGTTCCCAATAGTTTGAGAAACTTTTGTCAGAATCATGAGATGAATTAGATACTGTTTGAGATTATTTGGTCTGGGACCCCTTGAAATCTTTAGGCATACCGCATAAAGAGCTTTGCCACAGTACATGCAGAGGCGATTTGGAAGCAAGCCAAAAAGAATAGTTGTTTAGAGAAGCGGTTGATGACAACCCAGATCATGGTATTCCCAGAACCTTCTGGCAGCTAAACCATGAAATCCATGGAGATTTCTTTCCAGGGTGCCATGGGGTTGTAGTAACCAGGGAAGCTTGCCAGGGCGGCCTTTCTCTGCTGCACACACCAGGCAGCTAGCAACCTATTGCTCTATGTCCTTCTTCATATGGATCCACCAGAATTGACGTATTATTAAGTGGAGGGCTTTTATGAACCCAAAGTATCCCGCAGGTTTTGAGTTGCGGCTTTGCTGTGGGATGGGTAGCTATTGGCTTTCAGGCACATAGAGTTGGTGGCACATAGAGGCTATCACATAAAGTCCCATTGATGGTGGTTAAACCAATCATCCCCAATTAAGGACATTTTCAGTGTCTGTACAAGATTGTCAGCGACTTGAGCAATATCTTGGTCTGTGATCTGGTGGTGGCCGGGGCTGCCAGCTGGATGGAGGGAATGATTCAGTTAACGCTGTCCTCTTTAGTGTTGTTGTACTGTGGGAAATTCTTCCCCCAGTTAAATAGCATAGGATGAAATTGAAATGATTGAAATACTGCACCCATCGTACTTGTTTTGGAGACAGCTTTCAAGATGTTTTGAATGCTTTTAGGTTTTTGTGGTCCATGCACACCTTGAAAAATGCCTCTAGGTGAGAAGTGCCCACTGCACCGTATAGGCTTCTTTTTTCCAAACTGCCCACCTGTGCTTCATGTTCGAGAGCTTTCAGGAGGTGTAGTGCAAGTCTGCAAGGTCCTTTATTTTCTGAAGGACAGCCCCTATTGCTACATTACTGCCATCAGCCTGGAAGACAAAAGGTATTTTGGGGTCTGGGTGCTTAAGGATGGGTTCGGCAGTGAATAAGCGTTTAAGTTTCTTGAAAGCTACTTGGCATTCCATGGACCATTTAAATGGTTGACTCGGTTTAGGTTTCCCCTCCCCTTTGGTTTTCAGGAGATTGGTGATCGGAAAGACTAACTGGGCAAAGGACAGAATAAATTGTTGGTAAAAGTTAGCTAAGCTAAGGAAACTCTGCAGTTGCTTCTGCCTTGAGGATTCACCTTGCCCCTGAACCTTGCCCCATGAGCTTGCACCTTCTCTTTGGACTTCCTCTCTGCCTTTGAGAATTGGTTTTGTAGTTTACTGGCTTTTGTTTGTGGGACTGAGGGTGGCTACCTTCAGGGAAGTGTGGGGTGAGGCCGTTTGTTGTGGCATTTAATAGAGCAATAAAGGACTCTATCAATGCCTGCCTTTGCCTAGGCAACGTTGGACATAACAACGGCAGGCACCCCCTGCAGTCCAAATGGGAGGACTCAAAATCGGCAACATTCTAGGGAGCAATTAAATGTGGTTTTCCATTCATCCCCCTCTTTGATGCGCACCCAGTACTAAGCTTCTTTCAAGTATAGCTTGGTAAAGAATTTCCTTCGCTAGATGGGCAAACATGTCTTTCATTAGCGGCAGGGGGTACACGTTTCCATGCAGATAGCATTGAGTCAATAGTCCACACATAGAAGCTGGGAGCTATCTTTCTTTTCCCGAAACAGCACAGGAGCTGCCATGCATTGTTGGAATATAGCATAAGTTACTCCATTTTGTAACCTTCAGCAAGCTTAATAGTGCTTACGTGTTAGGTTGCAATTAGCAGCTGAACACACGTAAGGACAGAGAACAAAGGGACATGTCAAGAAAGCTGTTTATGCAAGCTATAATATTATCACTTCCTGATAAGACCTTCCAATGTGAACCACAATGGCAACTTTTA
>NW_015387722.1:288374-314286 GCF_001527695.2 Protobothrops mucrosquamatus | reverse complement strand
CCCTTTGACAACAGCAACTGTCATCCCATTGCTGCCACCAATCATTCGAGCAACAAATGAAGCAAAATCTATGGGTGCAGCTGACTAACATCACACAAAATAATGTATTTTGCTTATCTGAAATGTATGACATGAAACATTTGCTTTTTATATGTTTAATCTGTTTGTACCCCTTCTGCAGTAATTCAAAACTTCACTGACTTGAATAGAATTTTATTTAATGGGAACTTTAACTATAAAGCTATATCTAGATGGAGAGTTACTGCTTATTATCCACCCTCTGACCACCTCAACATTAATGCTATTTCTTCAGCTATGTCAGCAATTAACCATTTTAGCTATGAAGCATTTAGCAAAGAAAGCGCTCGCTCACGCACATATATTATGCAAAATTGTTTAGCCTTAGATTATTTGTTAGCAAAAGAAGAAGGTGTATGTGGGAAATTTAATCTTACAAATTGTTGTATTGAAATTGAAAAATGAAATGTTTGGTTCTTGGTTCCCTAAACTTCCTGGACTCCAAGCTATTGTAGCTTTAATTGGAATGATTGCTTTAGGTTGTATAGTAATACCTTGTGTTTTACCCATCTTTGTAAAATTCATGTCAAAAAGTTTATCTTTGTTAGCGGAAAAACGTGCAACAGCTCAAGTAATGGCTCTATGACAACGCTCTTATCCAGTACGATATCATCCTTTAACTATGGAAGCTGACCATGATGACATCAATACAGGAGACAGACTGTCCCATCCTGAGTTATCAACTGCAGGAAAATTTACTACATTTAAAGCCAACCCATTTATTGAACTGACCAATGAATCAGAAGATAAAGATGACTTGGCAAACTTTAATCTGCATAGTACCAGCATGTATGAAATGCAACCAAAAGACTTTTGGGTTTCAGCTTAAAAAACAAAAAAGGAGGAGATGTTGGAATATAGCATAAGTTACTCCATTTTGTAACCTTCAGCAAGCTTAATAGTGCTTACGTGTTAGGTTGCAATTAGCAGCTGATCACACGTAAGGACAGAGAACAAAGGGACATGTCAAGAAAGCTGTTTATGCAAGCTATAATATTATCACTTCCTGATAAGACCTTCCAATGTGAACCACAATGGCAACTTTTACTGTGAACTGTTAGTTGTATAAGCCATGTAATAGATAAGAATGTAAGACATTTTTGAAAGCGACAGAGATTGAAGGTTTTGAGGGACTTTGCCTCCCCCGGTTCACCCCCCTGCTTGTAGCTTCTGCCTGCAATTTGCTTTGTTATGATTGCTAATAAAAGAGGTCCCCAGAGACTATTCTGGGCTGATCTCATCCCGAGGAAACCTGGTATGGTGTCTTCATATGACAACTCATGAATTAGCCCCCGGACGAGGTCTGAAACCAAGCCGGGAGACTCAGGTCCTGGTTTTCCCACAATGCATGACTTTGCAGGCTGAATAAAATTCCTAGCTAAGTTCTTATCTATGAACATTCTCAGTTCCTCTAGCTCCCTTGGTAACATGGAGTAGAGCTTTGGTTGGGGTAATTTGGCTCCAGGTAGAATTGTAATGGTGTAATCTATGGCCAATGGGTTGGAGGCATATGCAAGACGGATCACTGAAGACTTCTTGCAAGTCCCAGTACTCTCTTGGGGTTAGGGAAGTGAGATTTCCCTGTTCATGCGCTGCTGCTGTGCTTTTCCTTTTCAGTTTTCCAATTGATGGCATGAGGACATAAGACCGCTTTCACCACGGTTTTTCCTTCAATTTGCCTTTGCTGGATATTCAGGATTTTCCTCCTCCAGCCTACTGAGGGGTTCCAATTCCTTAACCAGGCAAGACCCTATTTTATGGGTCTGTCCCTATCTGATGCCACGACAAAGCTGAGGTTTTTCTCATGGAAAGTATCCTTACTGGCTCCATAACGAACCTGGCACCCCACCTGCTATTGACCCATCTAGATGGGAGAATGCTATTGGGGTTTTCAGTTCTCTGAGATGCATCCTCAGCTTCTCCACTATGTCAGGACTAATGAGGCATCTGGTGCACCCAGAATCCAGTAGAGTGGTCAATACACCCTTGCATCTGAGGAAGTCACCACTAGTTCTACTCGGATAGTTACTGGCATTATGGTGCCACTTACTAGCAGGTCGTCATCTCCTCTGCTGTCATTCTCTGTTCTGGTCTTGGGGTCTTTGGTTGGAGTTCCCTTGCCATCACTGGTTGAAGGGAGGATCTCTATGACTTCCACTCCTCTAAGCACTGTCTTGATGGGCTTGGTGGGCGCCTTTCTACTCCTTTTTGGCTCCCGTGAGAAGGTAGGTGCCGGAGTTTGGCTGTCAGCAGTCTGATGACTGTTTCCCAGGTTTTGAGACACTTGTTTTTATGTTCCAAATGATCATCACTGTTCTCGATTGGTATGGGCATGGTACCTGGCCAGGTCGATTTCTACCTCCTCCACCAGGACATACCAGCCCTGGAGGGTCCTCGGAACCAGTTTGGGGCCCAGTTTGCCAGCTTGCTGACCAAGCTTCGGAACTCTTGATTGTAGGCTAAGATGGGCTGCTTTCCATGCTTGAAGGTTTTGATCCTAGTTTAGACCTTCTAGTTGGCAAGTAGTTCTTTGAACCGCTTCCTCAAGGCAGCCATAAATCTGTCAAATTGGCACAATTTCATGGAGGGCCATGAAGTAGTGATAGGGTGAAGCAGGATGGCAGCACTGACAACTGTTAAGAAATGCTGTGGTTCAACTGGCACAAAAGCCTTCTGAACAATAAGTGCTGCAGAGATATTAACAACAAAGATGTATGACTTTGGGGAATGAGATTGTTTAGAAAGAGCCCAATTATAATTTTAAGAAAATGTTTCATTATTAAGAATCAATTGAAGACATTTGATCCTGGGCAGATTAGAGATAATGACTTCAGTGGTTTATGGTTGATTCGAAACTGTTATGGACTTGAGGTTTCCAGTTTTGTGCAGTAGCTCAGCAGCTACTGTGACTTTAAAGCTGTCTGCAGAGAAAGGAAAATCCTGATTTTTGGCTATCATGGAAAACGAAGAGATCTGCAGAAAGAATATACCAAGAAAAAACAAATACTTTCCAGGAGGAGATATATGCTATGTTGCAACTAATTCAAACAACAATAATCTCAAATCATGAGGAAATTAAAAATAACTTTGAATATATAAATGCATCTCTAATTTAACTTTACAACAAAAAAAACTCTCAGAAAATAAAAATAGAGAGTGAGCAGATAAAACAGACAACTGATGAACCAGAGAAGAGAGATTTAAAGATGGAACCTAAAACAGAAGGAAGTATGACTCAACCCAGGTGGAAAAAAACTTGCAGGAAATAATGGACATGGAAAAAGTAACTTATACTTTAAAATCACAAAATAAGTCTGAGAACAAGAAAAAAGATTTGACAAAATGGATTACAGAGCTACCAGGAGAACTACGAGAACTTAAGAGACAAAAAATGATAAGAAAAATTAACAGAGAAAGAAAAGAAAAAAATTTCAATGAATATGAAGAGGCGAAACCTTTATATAAAATATCTCTCCTGATTTGTCTTTTGTACCTATAACAACATCCACAAGACTATGGGAAAGACTCTTTGATTCAGAGAAACATATTGGTCAGGAAAGATATCTGGCAAAATAAAAAGACTAAAGTGAGAATCAAGCAATTAGATGATGGGACCTATCAGAGGGAATATTTGAAAATTATACATCTGTTTGAATATGGTTAAAGAAATAGAAAGATTTTGGATATAAATGAATTTTAGTTTAAGAGGGATGAGCCCCTCAAGTAATATAGTGCTTTTCTTTTCGTTTTCCCTTTGTGTTTTGTTTTTTGACATGAGAAATATAAAAATGTTGGAGTGGTTTATATAAAAGAAATGTTTTAGATACTTAAGTGAAATGGATCTTGAGAAAACTTCAAATGGATTAAAATGCTTTGATTAAATCTAAAATATTAGATAATTGGATTTATTTACTGTAAATAGAATTTAAAGATTATGTATTGAATATGGTTAAAAAAAAGAGAAAAATTCTGGATATAAATATACATTAGTCTAAGAAGGATATGTATTTTAAGTAGTATACTATCTTCTTATTTCTTTTTCTTTTCTTTTTTTAAGATATGAGAAATGTAAAAGTATGAGGAAAAAGACCTAAATACTTAAGTGTAATGAAAATCTTAACCAGTAAGAATATTTTGAATATTGTGGGGAAAACAAATTTAAATAAGAATTTTAAACAGGATCTATGATAAGGCAATCAAGATGATCAGTTAGAAAAGAAGTTTTATATCAATGTGGTTATTATTTGCAGAAATATTAGAAAAATGTCTATATTTAATTGTTATTTATCCAAATAGTGAGAATTGTATTAATTCAAGGATGGCAAAAGAGAACATTTTTGGAAGAAGAGAACATCAAGTAAAGCTATTATGTGGACTATAGAATTATAGAAACTAACTGTTATTGTTTTTTAAATATAAACCCAGACAACACGATGTTTACCAAATATTAAGGTGATTATGTAAAAAAAAAGTTTTTTTTAAAGAAGCTGTTATGGACTTTCTGCGTGTGAAATACAATAATAGATTGTTAACAAAGGACTTTGACGTTTAGTTTTGTTGTTGGGTTTAACTATTAACTGTTTTTTTTACAGTAGGTAGATAGATCAAAATTAGTTGGGCAAATGGATATTTATCAGCATTCAGTTTGCAGGGACAATTTATGTGTATGTTTTTAAGAACATTTTTGTCTTTAGTTTTGTTCATGTTTCCCTTTTTTCTGTTGAAATTTGTATTTTACCTTTGGAAATAAAGTAAAAAAATTAAAAAACAAGGCATAACAATTCAATAAATATAAAAGGTAAGAGAAATAAGATCCAAACAAAATATGTGGTACCAGGCCCCCAAAGTCTTCTGGGAAAGCTCTATTTTTAGCTTTTATAAGGCAGACAATGTTAGAGACAAGTGAATCTGCAATAGGAGGTAATTCCAGAGGATAGGGCACATCACTGAAAAACAGTACTTCCAGATTTTAGCTCCCTCCACCTCCTCAAAATGGTGGACAATAAGCCATTTTAAAAAAAAATTTATAAATTTTTATTAATAATACAAAATTAAAAACACATTGGACATAGATATGACATCACTGGTTCCATACATCTTCCATACAGTTTTGGTCACCACGATGTAAAAAAGATGTTGAGACTCTAGAAAGAGTACAGTAAAGAGCAACAAAGATGATTAGGGGACTGGAGGCTAAAACATATAAGGAACGGTTGCTGGAACTGGGTATGTCTAGTTTAACGAAGAGAAGGACGAGGGGGGACATAATAGCAGTGTTCCAATATCTCAGGGGCTGCCACAAAGAAGAGGGAGTCAAGCTATTTTTCAAAGCGCCTGGAGGCAGGACAAGAAGCAACGGGTGGAAACTAACCAAAGAGAGAAGCAACCTAGAACTGAGGAGAAACTTCCTGACAGTTAGAACAATTAACCAGTGGAACAACCTGCCTCCAGAAGCGGTTAATGCTCCAACACTGGAAGTTTTTAAGAAGAAACTGGACAGCCATTTGTCCGAAATGGTATAGGGTTTCCTGCCTGAGAGGGGGTTGGACTAGATGACCTCCAAGATCCCTTCCAACTTTATCATCATCATCATCATCATCATCATCATCATTATTATTATTATATTTCTCATCAGGATATGAAATTTATGCTAAGAGTTTTAAAGTCCAATGGATTTGCAAGACAAATCAGCTTATTAAAAATGTTAAGTGTTATTTATCAAGACCCTTGTTCACTCTGACAGTTGTTTAGATAAGACAAAAATAAAAATCTTTAATGAGTCAAACATAAGAAAGTATGAGTTTTCCCAGAACTCTTTCAGTGCAGAATGGCTAACCCATTCCACAGGGTTGTTATTGGAAGAAGGAGAATTAGGTAGGTTTGTAGACTAGAGTTATAAAAATAATAAAGGTGGGATTAAAAAAAAAAACATAAAGATAAGAATAAAAGAAAGGGGAAGATAGTGATGCCTGATAGAGTTGGTAAAATCCTCAAATCCTCAAAAAGTTAGATGTGAGACATTTAAAGAATATATTAGGCAGTTTATGAACATGGTGGAAGCAAAAGATGTTTTGCAAAGAAAGAAAAGTATAGAGAAATATAATAAAAGGTATCACTATAAACTAGATTTGCTACATTTTTTTTAAAAAAATATAGTTTTTACTAAGAATTTTGATTACAACAGAAATACCAACTAAGAAAAACAGAATAGAAAAAATAATAAAAAGTACAGAAAAAGGAGGAAAAACAAAAAGAAAAAATATAATAAAGAAAAAGAAAAATATATAAAGAAGTTACAGTTTTCATCATAACAACTATAAACAAATTAAGCAGCTCTTCACCCTCTAAATTGGTTATAGACCAATATTTATTCATCCCATAATCCATCCCTTATCTATTAAACATTAATTTTTCTGTTCTGGTGTCAGTATAAAGAGTTGACAGAACTATGTAAAAAAAAAATTTATTTTGATATTGGTCATGATTTTAACCCTAATCAAATAAACCAATTTTATATTCCTTCTTTTTACTTCTGTCTTACTCTTTAAGTCAATAAACTATTATTTGATTTCTCTTAAATTCTTCTTTATTCCACTGTAGATTTCAAGACTTTAACAAGCCTCTTTTGTAGATTAAATAAGCAAACATTTTCCAGTCATTCTCTTGGTTTGTTATTTGTATTTCCCCTTTAAGTTCTTTTGTATATCTAGTAAAGCATCCTTTTCTAATTTATTATTTTGGCCTGTAATTTGTAGTTCTGTTTTCAGTACTTTCTCCGTCTTGTCAAAGTAAAATTGTTCTTCATCTGCCATTCTTTTGTCACATCTTTTAGACATAGTCTATCCATAGAAGATTGTCATCCATCATCGAGAGTATTGATGTTGTAGTAAATCCTAGTATTAATCATCATTTTCTCCTTTTGCTTGAAATTTTAGTCCCCTAAATCTCTAGCATTCAGTCATCACAAAATAACTTATCTTTCTTAAGACTTACAATAGTCAAAGTAAGTCTGTTTCCCACGATAAACTATTTTTATAGTTAATTCCAAAATCGTATAGTAAATCAATATTCTAAATTTATCTGGGCTTTTATTCCAGGTAAAACGTTGTTAGATCAATTCTCATTTAATTTTCTGCTATTTATTTCAAATCCTGAAGATCCTAATTAATTTTTCTTTTGATAAGAATTGAAGATAAACTCACCTGAAGACTTTTCAAATTTGTTATTCTAAATGTTTTTAATAGCTTTACCTCTCAAGATGTAATTCTGGTAGTTCTGGTCTGCCTCAGCTCCCACTTTTATTAAACAAGTCAGGCCTTCTGCTACAACAAATTCATGAACCAAATCTTTGTCATCCTATGAAGGACAAGACAGGGGAAAAAAGACAAATGATACATTATTTAACATACTGCAAATAAAATAGCGGTGGTTTTAACCATTCAGTTGTGTCTGACTCTTGATGACTTTATAGGCAAGTACTTTTTACACTACCCTGTCAAGCACAGCTTTTTCAGTTGTTTATATCAGCTTTGATGGTATCAAGCCAGCATGTTCTTTGCTTGTTCCTTTTTCTTGTTTCACTAAGCACATACAGCAGCCCCCCTTTAGCAATTGTTTGTGGCTATGGCAGTGATGAAAAAGCAATTTTACAACCAATACTTGTAATTATAACTTTCTCAGGTCTGTAAAGCAAAGAAAAGTGGAAGTAGGATCATAAGCACAGTTGTGATTCACTTACAGACTGCTTCATTTAACAACTGAGTTGTCAGTCCCAGTTATGGTTTCTACATAAGGACCCATTATTTAATTTAAAATAATTTAAATAAATTCTGCAGACAGAGGGACTGGCAAAGAGTACTCACAAATCTCCTTTCTATTTTTCACAGTAACTTTCTTTCCAATTTATAACTATATTTTCTTTCTTGCTTCTCCTTTCCATACCATAAAACACAAAGCAAGCTAATTTCTTTTGTCATTTTCAGATTGATTAAAACTGTAGAAAGTGACAGCTACATTATGAAGAAAAATTGTAAGAAATAGCTGCATTATTTTAATTTAGAACTCCTTTGTATGGCTAAAAATTGCAACAAAATGACAGCAGAGAGATAAGGAAAACCATCTGGATTTTTGCAATTCAAATATAGTTCTTTGTAAATATATTCTGATTTTAAGTATAAAGGTAAAGGTAAAGATAAAGGCTTCCCCTGTCCAATAGTTTCTAACTCTAAAGGGTGGTGCTCATCATGCTTCTTAGCTGAGGGAGCCAACATTGTTTGAAGACATTTTCATGGTCATGTGGCCATCTCAGCATCTATATGCTGAGATGCTACCTTCCCACCAAAGTGACATATATTTAATTTCGCATTTGCATGCCTTTAAATTGCTAGGTGGGCAAGAGCCGTGGCAAGTAATGGGAGTTCACCCTGTCATGCAGTCCTCAGGTCTTTAACAGCTGAGCCATCATGCCTTTTTAAGATTTTAAGAATGCTGGATTTTGCAAGATTGATATTGTCTCTTCTATTTCTTTATTAAATTTATATAATCACTTATCTCACATATATGACTTAAATGGTATACAATCAAAGAATCAAAACAAATTATAACAAGTATGATACAAAATAAAACAATTTAAATACATAAAAAGGACTATAGGAGAATGGATAGCAACCTATACTTGGGATCCCCAAGCCTGTTAAAAGAACCAAATTTTGAGGGTTGTCTTAAATGCATTGGGATCATGGCTAATCTCATCTCAGGAAGAATGATGTTCCAGAAGAAGGGTGCCACAGCAGAAAAAGATTGCTTCCTCGGTATTTTCAGACAGAACACTTTAGCAGATAGGACCCATAACATGCCCTTCCTGTTACATCTAATGAGACAGGTACATGTAATCAGGAAGAAGCAGTCCCTCAAATAACCTGGTCCCACGCCAAGAAAAGATATTAATCTTTTAAAATTATATTAAAGGAATGAGATGTCATTTCAAGAGACAAAGCACACATGTATTGTTATTTTATTTAAACCTGGGTAACAGCTCCCTCAGTTGTCTGAAGGCCACATGTTCACCCTTGAAAATGATATGAGCTATCTTGTGTTATTCTAGGTAATAGGTACACATTTATCTCAATTTTGATGCATTAACCAGAAAAAGGGGGTGTTACTATTATCTTAAACAAAGCTGTTTATTGATAAAATGGGATGAAGGGAGGGCATTAAGCACACTCCAAACTTTATAAATTTCATAGCAACTAGTATAGGAATCTGTTCTTTCAAAGTGCTTATAGCTTTTGTGTGTGTATAGCACTTCTCCCAAAGAGGCCACTGGCAATTAGGCTGTCAAAGTTGAATTGCTAAGTTGCCTGCTAACTTCTATCATTACTCAATTTGCCATAGAAACAGGGGGGAGAGGTAGAGAGCATAGGGACAAAACGGAAATCTAAGAAGCCATCCCCAAACGTGAGAACCTACAAGAATGCCAAGGTCACTGACACAGGTGTCTGACAGAGATATGGACGGTTCTAATAACAAACAAAGCTATAGGATTGGCAAGCGTGAACATCTGGTGGGTGGGGGGTTAAGGAAAGCTATTGGTAACTAGGTAGATTTTTGTGATAAGATCAGAGCTGGTCTTGCTTCTTTGGTTCTGAGATGTGTACTCAATAAAAAATTATCTTTTATGGCACTTCGAAGCCTTGAAGATTCCTTGCTGCTGAGTTCATTAATCAGACAGCTGACATTAGACCAGCTCTGTACACTGTGAATGCAGCCTTCTCAGAGGCTTCCAAGAAGATTGTAGCATAGCAATGTTGGAGGTCGAGAAGAAGATCGATGCTACCACAAAGTCTGGGCAGGTCCTTCCACGGGAGGCACTGGGATCAGTCCTGGTGGACTCTGGGTCTCAGCCAGTGGTAACACGGTCCAAAGTGAGAGCGGAGAAAGCTGAGCAGTCAGCAGTGCAAGAAGAGGAGGTGGTGGCCGGATCCCTCCATACCAGCTCAAAAATCCAATGGATGGTTGGTGTGAGGAAAGTGGCTGAGATGGAGTTTCCCCTCATCCCACTGGGGGTTGCGATAACCCGAAGAAGCAAGTGGAAGGCCAAGAGAGCTGCAGATTGGGAAGAGTCAGCAGAGTATAAATTTCTGGCTGCCTCCTGCAGCCCTTCGGTGGAGCAGCTGCTTGAGAAAATTGTTGAGATGGAGATATGAGGAACGGAGCCATTGAAATCCCCCATCCGAGGAACAGCACTTGGAATGGATCAAGTTGTGGTGACTCCATCCCCTTCTCCACCCCACCCAATGGTGCTAGGTCAGGGGGGCCATGGGATAACAAGGGACTGAGGCATGGCCGTGCAGACCCAGCCAGCCCTGGCGTGGCAGGAGATCCAGCCCATGCTACCCCGTAAGTGGTGGGGGTACTGCCTGGTTACTTGTTAATCTGTGACAACCGTGATCTACTGCTGTTGAAAGCCAGATTTGATGGATGGAGAAACTCACCTATTTCCTGAACCAAGTGTGGATTTACCTGGAGCAGCACACAGCAATGTTCCCAGATGAAGGGACTTGTGTGAACATGCAAATCTGGAAGGAGAAGCTGCTGAATGGATGGTGGCACTCCTAGGCAGGCTCTAGGTCAGATTTGGGGACCCCACTGGGCAGAATCTGAAATTTGCTCCATTAGGCAGGGGAGCCAGTCCATGGCTGAATACATTCGGGAATTCCGCAGCATGGCCAGGAAGCTGAAAGGAAGGCCAGAATGCCTATGGGTCTACCAGTTTCAAGATGGGCTAAGCAGAGAGGTGTACCAGAATTGCCTGCCCAGGGGAATCCTTGATGACCTCTACGCATAGAACCAGCTAGCCACCACAGTGGAACTGGACATGATGGAGTATCGGCGACAGGCGGCACCTGAGAACTGCCCCTGCCAGAGCCAAGAGAAGCACTTGCCAATGCACAGAGGAGGAGGGGCTCCTCCCGATTGCTAGAGAGAGCCCATGCTGCCCTACTGGAGCTTGCTTCTAATGTGGGAAAGAAGGCCACCAAGTGGCCAATTGCCTGCCCCACAATCCATGTCAATGCCCAGGACCCTGAGTCAACCCAAGCGGAAGAAGACAGGCTGGTCTTTTATGAGAGTGACAGCGAGGGGGAAGACAATCCGATGGTAACTCGTGCCATCACCCCATTGACTGCCCAGGTGGAGGTGGTAGTATCCCAGTCAGGAACAAGGAGGGGTTTACTGCCCTTTTAAACTCGGGGTGCACTTGCTACTTGATCAGCCTGCAGATCAGCCTGCAGATCAGCCTGCAGATCAGCCTGCAGATCAGCCTGCAGATCAGCCTGCAGGCTGATCTGCAGGCTGATCTGCAGGCTGATCAAGTAGCAGCCCATTGAAGCAGCCCATTGAAGCAGCCCATGAAATTCAAGCAAGTAGATGGCTCACTTATGGGGGGAGAGGGGTTGCCAGCAACCTGTCTGACTGAGCCATTGAGCCTAAGGGTGGAGAGACCATGAAGAGACTATCCAGTTTATTGTAGCCCCAAAGATGGCAGAGACAATGATACTGGGGTTGTCGTGGGTGAAAAAGTGGAACTTGACAATTGACTGGGGAAGCAACAAGGGGCGAATGAGGAGCAAAGCCAAGAAAGGGGTGGGAGTGAAGAAACCACAGAAAGTTAGGAGATTATGATCGGCTGCGAAAGTGAAAGTTAATGCACTATCGGAGAGCATCCTATCAAAGATATTTAGTGAGCGAGAATCGGATGCGCTCTCTCCTCACCACCCCACAGACTATGCAATTGAGTTGCTACCAGGGGCAAAACTTCCCAAGCCAAAGGTGTATTCTATGACTCCAGGGGAGATGGAGGAACTCCAAGCTTTTGTGGATAAGAACTTAGTTAGAAGTTTTATCCAGCCAAATCCAAAGTGACAGCACCAGTGCTCTTTAAGGAGAAAAAGGATGGATCGTTGAGATATGTGTGTGGATTTAGGGGAATCAATGGAGCTTGCATGGAAAATATGTACCCCCTCCCCCTCATGAAGGACATGCTGGGGCACCTATCCAAGGGGAAGGTGTTTACCAAGCTGGACTTGAGGGAGGAATATTATTGTGTGAGGATCAAGGAGGGGGATGAATGGAAGATAGCTTTTAATTGTCCCTTGGGGTGCTACCAATTCTGAGCGATGCCTTTTGGACTACAAGGAGCAACAGCTGTATTCATGCAGCTAATTAACAAGGTGCTGCATGATCACCTGTACAAAGGGGTACTGGTTTACCTGGATAACATTCTCATTTGAGACAATAGAAGAACAATTGAAGCTAGTGAGGGAAGTGCTATGGAAATTGCTGAAAGCTAAACTTTATACCAAACTAGCCAAGTGTGGTTTCCACAAAACTAATTTGGACTACTTGGGATATTGCATATCAAGCAAGGGAGTAGAGATGGACCCTGGGAAAGTGAAAGCCATATTAGAGTGGGAAGCTCCCCGAATCCGGAGGCAACTGCAGAACTTTCTGGGTTTGGCCAACTTCAACAGACAATTCATCCCCTCCTTCGCACAGATAGCTCTAACTATCACCGAGCTACTGCAAATGGGAGAGGGAGGGTTGAAGGCCAAGGTGAGCCAGCTGCTCAATTGGACTATGGAATCTCAAGCAGCTTTTGAGAAACTCAAGAGGCTTTTCGCAGCTGAGCCGGCCCTCAAACACCCAGATCCAGCAGCGCCCTTTGTGATACAAGCCAATGCTAGTGATGTAGCTGTGGGGACAGTCCTACTTCAAAAGAACAAAGAAGGGAAGCTCCAGCCATGCCTCTACATGTCCCGGAAACTGACACCGAGAGGCGCTGGGCGGTGTGGGAGAAGGAGGCTTATGCGATTCGTTGGGCACTGTTTACCTGTAGACAGTTTTTAGAGGGTAGCAAGATCTCTTTCGAGGTATGGACAAACCACAAGAATTTGAAGGCCCCCCAAGCAGATCGGAAGGGAATAATAATAATAATAATAATAATAACAACAACAACAACAACAACTAGAAACACTGGCTAAAAAGAAAACAACAAATAATGATGATGAACAGGCTGGAAAAATTGTTCCAACACCTGAACAAACTGACCAACCAGCAGATGAAGCCGCCACACAGGGTGAAGATTCCCCTGTGCAACAACTCGAAAATGTAGAGTTAAGTGATCTAGCGAAAATGCTGAAAGAGAAGATTGAAAACCATATAAAAAAACCACAGAAAGAAAAAGACTGCCTGCCATTCGTGAAGTGCATAGCAAACGAGTGAAAAATATACTAAATGCTGTGAACAACATATTAACTTCCATCCCATCCAGCACACTGTATGAAACAAACCAACTAATGTACAGTACAGCCGCCGTTATAACTGCAGAATTGGGTTATAAAATGCCAAAAAAAGAAGCCCACTGGAACACCAAAGTGGAAAATTCAACTTGAAAATAATAAAAAAAAACTACGAGCAGATGTCAGCAAATTGAAATATTTGAAAGAAGGAAAACTAAAGAATGAAAGTTGAAAAATAGTTTATACAAAAAATATAACCTGGAGGAAAAAACAATAACGGAAACCATGGAAAAATTAAAACAGCGTGTATTAGCAACAGCAAAGAAAATGGAAAGATACAAAGGACGAATAAAACAATACCGTGAAAATGTCCGGTTCAGAAGAAACCAGCACCTCTTCTACCGGTCACTTGACGAAAATAAAGTCTAAACTAGTGTTCTCCCATGTAAAGAAAAAACTTTAAACCTTTGGAAAGAACTGTGGGAAAACCCAGTGGAACAGAATAAAACTGCCTCCTGGATCAAAGATATCCAAAAACAAGCAACACAAAACAAAATGGAGAATATTGTAATAACCACCGATATGGTTGCAAAACAAGTAACGAAGGTCAAGAACTGGAGTGCACCTGGCCTGGACGAGCTGCATGGATACTGGTTGAAACATCTCATCAGCCTCCATCACCGCATGGCCACTCAGTTTGATGAAATGCTTCAAAATGCCACAAGTGAAGAATGGTTAACAGCTGGTTGAACATACTTGATAATGAAGGACCCAGAAAAGAACACAGAACCAAGTAACTACCGCCCAATTACTTGTTTGCCAATAACGTTCAAACTTTTTACAAGAATACTGGCAAATTCAGTATTCAATCATCTGATAGAAAACAGTCTGTATCTGGTAGAACAAAAAAGAAATTATAAAAAATCAAGAGGAACAAAAGATCAGCTGCTCATTGACAAAATGGTACTTAAAAATGCAAAACGACGGAAAACCAACTTAAATATGGTGTGGATTGATTACAAGAAGGCATTCGACTCATTACCCCATAGCTGGATTAATGCGTGTTTGGAAAACTTTGGAATCAGCAAAAATATCTGTACATTTTTGAAAGCAAATATGCAAAAATGGAAAACAGCCCTAACAGTAAATGGGGAGAACATTGGTGAAATTAACATCAGACGAGGAATTTTCCAAGGGAACTCACTTTCACCACTACTGTTCAACATCGCATTAATTCCATTGACAATAATCTTACGAAACACAAAACTGGGATACTACATCTCAGGTCAGCCTGGCAAGATAAACCATCTGCTGTACATGGATGACTTAAAACGTATGCAAAAAGCCACACTGAACTTGAATCAATACTCAACACAGTCCAACTATTTAGCAGCGACATCAGAATGAACTTTGGACTTGGAAAATGTGCTGTACTATCCATGCGATGAGGAAAAATGGCAAAAATAGAAGGAATAGAACTGGGAAATGGAAGTATTGTGAAAGCACTAGCAAAGGATGACGGTTACAAATACCTAGGCATATTAGAAGCAGATAACATCTTGAATGGAAAAGTCAAAGAGTCAACGCAAAAGGAATACATCAGGAGAGTCCGCAAAATTTTAAAATCAAAGCTGAATGCTGGAAACATAATTAAAGCCATTAATACATGGGCAGTCCCGGTGATATGCTACCCAGCTGGAATTATCAACTGGACTTTAGCTGAACTGGAAAACCTAGACCGGAAAACGCGTAAACTTTTGAATATGCACCATGCTCTACATCCACAAAGTGACATCAACAGGTTGTACCTGCCAAGAAAAATAGGGGGCAGAGGACCATTGCAAATCCACCAAACTGTAGAAGAAGAAAACGAAGTTTGAATGACTATGTGAATCAAAGTACATGAAAAATTGCTGCAGGCTGTGAAAACAGAGAGCACTATAAAAATAACAGAAACAAAGACAGAATATAAGGAAAAACGGCTGGATGACAGATTAAATAAATGGAAAACCAAAGCTTTGCACGGACAGCATTTGAAAAGCATTGAAGGAAAATGTGATAACAACTTGATGGGAACCATCAAGAAAGAAACAGAAGGCTTAATACTGGCTGCTCAAGAACAAGCACTACAAACTAATGCCATGAAAGCGAAGATACAAAAATCCACTGACAATTCAAATTGCCGACTTTGCAATGGTAAAATTGAAACTGTTTCACACCTAATTTGTGAGTGAGGCAAAATTGTGCAAACTGATTACAAATCTAGACATGACCGAGTTGCTAAATTAATCCACTGGGCATTGTGTAAAAAATACGACTTGCCTGTGTCCGAAAAGTTGTGGGAACATAGGGTGGAAAAAGTTGTTGAGAATGAGAGGGTGAAGATGTTGTGGGACTTTCGAATACAGACAGATCGCCATTTGGAACACAACACGCCGGATATCACAGTTGTAGAGAACCGAAGTGTACAGCTGATTGATATCGCTGTATCAGGAGATGCCAGAGCCAAAGAAAAAGAACTGGAAAAAAATATGAAATATCGCAACCTGGCCATCGAAACTGCACGATTATGGATGAAACGTGTAACAGTGGTACCCATTGTCATCGGGGAACTGGGAATTATGTCCAAAAACTTTGTAAAATACATCAAGAAACTGCAACTTCCTGCAATAACTCCATCAATGTTACAAAAAACTGTGCTACTCGGAACATCTTATATTTTAAGGAGATACCTGGTTGACACCTAGGATGCTGTTAGCAACCCGTGTCAACCATCAGCGCCAGCCAATTTGAATGTTCAGTTGACTGAGGTTCATGTTTAATGAATAAAAGATAATCATCATCATCATCATCATCATCATCATCATCATCATCATCATCATCCCCCAGTGAGGCACTACCTTGACGTGGTTGTGGGGCTTGTGCACTCTGAGGAAGATGAGAGTTATGCCAGAGGTTCAACCATACTGGACAGGTCTCATCAGGAGTCAGACAAAGAGTGTCTCTCCCATAAAAAAATATGGTGAGATGTAAATTTCAGAATGCCATAACGGCTCAGATGTCACCCGGGTTAACAAGGTCCGTGCTAGATGTTGGAGTTCCTGGATATCTGGTGAAAAATGGGTTACAGGACTCAGGACTGTTGTCTGAGCAACCAGGGCCAGCAGCTGCAGAACTACTGGAAGAAAAGGTGTTTACCTGTTGCAAATACACAGTGATTGAAAACAAAGAAATAACGATCTGTTACTACAGATCAAGTCCAACAAGAAGAGGATATCTAAAACGAATGCACCAGTTCTGGAAAGAACAACATCCAGAATCAGAAATAACAGAACAGAGACTAGCAGATCAACGCCGATTTATAATATGAAATAAAGTATTCACAGAAACAGAATTGGACGAACTGCAAAGGTTTACCCAGGGCAAAGAAATCAAAGCCTTGCCAGAAGTAATTCAGAATGTAGAGGCAAACCAGGGGGAGTTGGCAGTGAAGGAATCCAGCAGAGATATACAACTGTCCTCATTTGGAAACCAGGCACCTCTTCCTCAGGAAGAACAAAACCCTCTAACTAAAGAAATAAACGAATTGAAACAAAGAATAACTGAGCATCTAGAACAGCACAAAAACAACAGAATAAGGCTGCCTGCATTGAAGCTTGTTCCAAAGAAACAGCTAACACAAGCATTAAAAGATGCAAATACTGCAATATCAAGTATAAGCACCAATTCACTGCAAGAAACAAACCAACTAATGTACAGCACAGCTGCAGTTATAATTGAATATCTGGGATGCAAAATCAACAAAGAAGAAAAACAAACAGAGCAGCACAAAAATGGAAGGTTAGACTAGAAAATAAGATCAGCAAGTTAAGATCACAGGCAAGCAAGTTAGAACAGATGAAAGAAAAGAAGCTGAAGAACGAGAAGATCAAAGAATACCTAATGAAGAAATACCACTTAGAAACAAGAAAGAACTAGTAATAACAATAAAAATGGTAGAAAAAGAGCAAGGAAGATCAAAAATTGGTCAGCACTAGGTGAGATGAACTGCATGGGTTTTGACTGAAACATCTAAATGTTATATACCCACTCACTGCCAAGCAGTTCAACAATATACTACAAGGAAGAAAAATTGAAAAGTGGCTAACAACTGGGAAAACCTACCTAATAATGAAAAATCCAGCAAAAGGGGCAACACCAGGCAACTACAGGCCAATTACCCACTTACCAACCACTTTCAAATTACTAACTGGTGTGGTAGCTGATGCCGTACAACAGCATCTAGTTGAAAACAATCTCTTTCCACCTGAGCAGAAAGGAAACCGCCCCAATACCAAAGGAACAAAAGATCAACTCCTAATAGACAAAATGATCTTGGAAAACTGCAAGAAAAGGAAGACCAACCTGAATGTGGCATGGATTGACTACAAAAAGGCATTTGACTCTCTGCCATATGACTGGATAATCAAGTGCCTAGAAATAACAGGAGTCAGTAGAAACATCAGAAAAGTTGTGCAAAGATCTATGGCACAATGGAAGTCAGAGTTGGAGGTCAATGGTGAGAGGCTAATACCAACAGAGGAATATTTCAAGGAGATTCATTATCACCACTACTATTTGTTATTGCACTGTTTCCTCTGTCAACAATACTGAATAACTCAGGACATGGCTATCAAACATCAAAAACATCTGCCAGATTATCCCACCTCCTTTACATGGATGATCTGAAGCTATATAGAAAAACATCATCTGAAATAGAATCGCTGCACAACATTGTCCGTATATATAGCCAAGATATTGCAATGGAGTTTGGCTTGGACAAATGTGCCACACTTACTATCAAACAAGGAAAAATAGTGCTAGACTGGGCTTTTATTATCTCATTTTTCAAAATTTCCCAAGCTTCTTGAGTTGTTTTCCCCTTGAGGATTCTCATCCATGGAATCCTTCCCAAGCCCTCTCTAAGTTTATTGAAATTAGCTCTCTTGAAGTGCAAGACTCTAGTTTGACTGTGTTCTATTGCTTGTGCTTCCATAATGTTGAATTCTAATACTGCATGATCACTTCCTCCCAGGGTTCCTATGGCTTCAACACCTTCTATCATTTCATCTCTGTTAGTGAGAATTAGATCCAAAATGGCTAATCCCCTAGTTCCCTGTGGAATTCTGGGAGTTGAAGTCCACATGCCTTAAAATTGTCAAGGTTGAGAAACACTGAGTTAGAGAGAAAGACCATTAATAATTTGGCATCTGCAAGGGGCCAACAACATCGTATGTCAAGTATCATGATGCAAATTAAATAAATCATGCAATTTGCATAAAACTACCTACTATATAACATAGTACAATGGCATCATGACTCCTTTAGGGCACTGTTTCTCAACCTTGACAATTTTAAGGCATGTGGACTTCAACTCCCAGAATTCCACAGCCAGCATTGCTGGCTGTGGAATTCTGGGAGTTGAAGTCCANACTGCTAGGGTCACTGTGGCTTCTACAGGACATCTAGAATTAATGAAATGCAGGACAATTACCTTGGACTGTTAATGCCAAATAAATAAAAAATGTTAGTTGTGAAGCCAATTCTCCTTCAGAAAACTGAAAGAGAAGATACTTACCTACATATATTTTCTTCCAGGGCATGTTACATGTTACAAAGAGGCTTTCTTTGTCAGTTTGTGTACAATAAAGGGTGCAGTATATTTACATACAGATGCTTCACATAAATTTTAATGTAACCATGGGATTTTCTTTCCTTAATGACCATTCCTTACCACCAATCTAGATGTGCTCAGTTTATAGTGGGGAGATCATCGTGTTCTTCTGCTGCATTAGTCCACAATCAGGAGAGAGCCTCCTCAGCTCAGCTCCTGTCTCTTTAACTTCCAGCAATTCCCCCCCCTTCCTCCCTCCGCGTCTATTTTTAGCTCGCCTCTTGATGGTAGCAATCCATTTCTTTCCTTCTTGCCCCCGCCCGTCCCCTTTTTCCCTCCCTCCACTCAATGGTACTTTTTACACGGGGAAGGTCAGCCAACTGAGCATGCCTAAATGTTGCTCGGCAGCTCCAGAGGCTGGGATGCACGCTCGGCTAATCCCATTCACTGGGAGAGGGCCGTTGCGCATGCGCGCATGCGCTCACTCTGACTGGCTGCCAGGGCTGAGCCAGCGGCTGCGCTGGCTTGGCAAGTAAGTTTCTTGGTTTCTTTCCCTCCCTCCGTCTTCCTTTCGGTCCCTGAAGTCGCAGGGGCGGGGCGGGGGGTCTGTAGCAGCTACCCAAAGCAGCAGAGGCTTCAGGCGTGGATGGAAGGTAGCAGGGAGCTGGCTGCTCCACAGGGATGGAAACAAAGCCCGGGATTTGCGCACGCCTTCAGTTTCCTTCCCCGGGATAGTTTCAGCAAGCTTGGAAAGTCCTTTTTGGAGGCTCGCTTGCCACCCTCTCACCATGTTCTTGGCTTTTCCTTCCCTCCGCTTAGGCTGGAGGACTTACTAATATTTCATTGACGCGCAAAGCTTCATCTCTGGCTCGCTCTGTGCGCTCGCGTGATGAATACTTTTATCTAATTTTGATTCTCTGGCAACTTTGCTAGTTTTCTTGCAAGAGGGCATCTGAGCGCAAGGGAAAAAGCGAAGGTCAGGGCGGAAGGAACAGAGAAGAGGCGGCCGGAGAGACTGGTGAAGGGGGAGGCCGGCTGCAAAATTACAAGAAGTGCCGGCGGCCGCGGGGTGTTTTTTAGCCACTGGGCCGGCTAAAAAAAATGGAAGGAAATGCGGGCAGGGTGTTCTGGGGCCGCTGGGGTGTCTGGTGGCCAAGCAGAGGAAGCTCAGCGGCAGGACAGAGACAAAACTTACCGCTTTTACTTCTTCTCTCTCGCTTTCTGCTGCTTGTCCTCTGTCTCGCTTCTGCCACGTGGACCAAAACCGAAACTTCCTTTTATATAGGAAAAAGCTGCGCATGCGCAAAGAGGAGGGAGGCAAGAACGGCTCTGCGTGCCACCTGTGGCACTTTCGAAAGCCAATAAGAGGGAAAGGAAAAGGGTAAAAAAAATGGCGGACTGCGTTGTTTGGCGACCCCCGTGAAATGGTCGTTCGACCCCAAATGGAGTCGCGACCCACAGGTTGAGAACTGCTGAATTAGATGCTTTAAGAACTGAGTTAGGTCTGTTGTGTTTTGGGACTGTGAGTTCTAGTCCTGTCTTAGGCATGAACGCTGGCTGGGTGAACTTGGGCCAGTCACGCTCTCTCAGCCCAACCTACCTCACAGGGTAGTTGTTGTCAGGAAAAGTAGGAGGAGGAAGGAATATTAGGTATGTTCATTGCCATGAGTTATTTATAAAATTAATACAAGTGGGGTATAAGTACAATCGTCACTCCATGAGGGAGATGGGTGGTTTCTAAATAGGATATATAAATAAGTCCTTCATTTGGGAATACCTTTCTACTCAAGGGGAAAATGCTTATTGCTGCGTGTAAAAAAAGATAAAAACAGGATTTCCCATCCCTTAAACCTGGAGAGATGGTGGGTCAGCAATGGGAAGTTAAGAATGGCCAGCTTGCCCTCCTCTTTCTGAATTATAGTAGCCTGGGGATTGCCTGGTGGGAAAAAAATTGGACTTCAGGATCAATGTTGCATATTGTGGATGAATCTTTGATCGTCATTTGAGAAAATATTGACTCCTGTTGGCTCCTCCCCTCTCCTCTCTCCTTTTCTTTTTTCTTTCCTTTTTTCTTTTTCTCCTCTCCTCCCCCTCTCCTTTCCTCTTCTCTTGTTCCTTGTCCTGTCCTGTCCTCTTGTCCCCTTTCCTTTCCTTTTCTTTTGTTTAATTTTCTTTTCTTTCTTTACATGGTGCAACTTCTTAATTGATTGCCTACTCAAATAATGGAGTAATTACTTTGTCGAAGTGCTTAATTACATGTTATGACTTCCAGGAAGATGGTTTGAAAATGGGGAATAAAAGTTGATTTCTTCTGCTCTTTTCCTTTTTAATATTTCATTCACAGAATGAAATCTGAGTGCAATGTATTTCAGCAAATATTGGGCAGATTCTACCTACACTCCCTGAGATTGGGTGGTGCATCTTGGGCTCCCAAATCATGATGAATAATCAGTTATGTGGCCACCTAAATATGGACTTGTGTTTTCTCATGGTCTCAGATCTCTGGCTCAAAATCTGAATTGCATGAGCCTGGTTTCTTTCCCAGGATAGTAGAGTTGATTTTCCACCAAAGGAGTAAGACTCCTCCCATGGAGTTGATGATTGCTGGCTATGAAGTTCTGGGAGTTGAAGTTCACATGCCATAAAATTGTCAAGGTTGAGAAACACTGGGTTTGTAAATAGAACAACACAGAGAATGGTAAATCATAGGAAACATAACAAACACTTGGTGGCCATGCCCACTTGGTGGCCACGCCCCTGGCACCCGGCGATGTATAAGTGGTTGGGGGTCACCACAACATGGGGAACTGTATTATGGGGTCACGGCATTAGAAAGGTTGAGAACCACTGGTTTATTTGAAATAAGTTTATATTTCCAGAGTCAGATGAATTGCATCTTAGAGCATTGAATGGATCCACTTGATTGTTTGGGTCAAATTTTATATATTACTTTTCAGAAATCCTGGAGAACTCCTAAAGTGCCAGATGACTGTAGAGCAAATGTGGTTTCTTTCTTCAAACAATGGAAAGTGGAAGATCTGAAGAACCACAGAAGACTCAGGCTTTCATTGGTATCTGAGATTATTCTAGAGCAGATAATAAGGAGATTGATCTGTAATAAACTTGAAAGCAATTTGATTATTACCAGGTCAGCATGGATCTGCCAGGAAGAATTCTTGTCAATTAACTTTATATGGTTTCTTGATTTTTGTGTGATTCATCAGTTCAACAAAGCATTCAAAAGAACATTTCAAATAAAAAGAATATTTTGATTAGCAAGTGAATAAAGACGTACGTTTTTAGGGGAGATGGGCAGCATAAAAATTTAATAAATAAAAATAGAAATAATTAAGTATAAACTGGGTAGCATTTAACAATTAGTGGACTGCACAGTTAGCTTTAAAATGATGCTTAAAGAATGATGATCAATTATAGCCTATCAAACTTGAAAGGCAAATTAGATGGAATATCACAAAATTCCTTTATATGTGTGTGTGCATATGTCTCTCTCTGTGTGTATATGTATAAATATGTATAACATATTTAGGACTAAGATGAAAAGGTGTAAGAATGTTAATCAATCTTTCAGAAGACATAACTTTAGATGGGATCGCTTATGATCTGGACGACATACTTGAAATATAAAATGCTCTAGGTCAGTGATGGCGAACCTTTTAGAGACCGAGTGCCCAAACTGCAACTCCAAACCCACTTATGCATCGTTGAGTGCCGGCTGAGTGTGGCCCATTGGGTGGGTGTGGCCCATTGGGTGGACGTGGCTGCGGTGATAACGGCAGACTGGGTGGGACTAAAAAGTTCAATCAATTCCAACTTTGCAAGATCTTTTTTTCCCGCAAGAAGTTGAAATTGACTGACTGATTGAACTTTTTTTTTTTTGCACACAGCGGCGGAGGCCTAAAGCGAAAAGGTTTAGGACTGGGGCGACGGCATGCGTGCCCACAGAGAGGGCTCTGAGTGCCGCCTCTGGCACCCGTGCCATAGGTTCGCCACCACTGCTCTAGGTTAAAGAAATGGCTGAAAATTATCAGGTATATATTGGGATACCTTTGTTAGTAATGGTATTGATGACATGCCTATGAATTAGTAATTTATGGTAGCAGCAAAAGAAACAAAATGCAAATATAGGCTATATCAACTGACAACTATTTGTCCGGGATTATATAAGGTCTTTTGCCTTGGACTGGGGGTTGAACTAGAAGACCTTGGAGGTTCCTTCCAGCTCTATGCTTCAATTCAATTTGATTCCATTCCATTCTATTCTATATAACTGGGAAAAAATACTTTTCTTTTGTTATTCCTAGGTTCATTTCCAGTTTGGGCACCACATTTTAAGGAGGATTCAATGAAATACAACCAGTGAGGATGATTTGAATTAAATCCAATGAGGATGACTTGAATTAAATCCTATGCAGAAGACTGAAGGAGCTGAGTATATTTTAAGGAAAAAAAATAAGAGGGAATATGGCACTTTTCAATTATCTGAAAAAGGCCAAGACTTGTTGCCCTTCAGTGGAGTACACAGAATAATGCGTTTAAATAATAGGAAGGGATATGATGGAATATTAGGAAGAAACTTCCAATCATAATGAGCAATTCAGCCATGGGAGCAAATACCCAAAGAAATAGTTTCCCATTCTTTCAATGTATTCAAGGTACCAAAACATATTATTCCTTGCAATCATTATATTTTAAGAGAGATTCACAGAAAAGGGCAGTAAAGAGTATCAAGATGATAAAGGAAATAAAGTGCTGTGGAGAGAGATTGAAAGAGTAAGGGCCTTGAAGAGATGACTGAGAGAAGAAATGATAACATTTTCTAGTACCCCAAGAATGTCAAGACACTTTCTCTTTTATTCCAAAAAGCAAGATCCAGAACAATGGAATTAGCTTAGAACAAGACAGAATATAATCAAATGTTATGAAACAATAAAATAAAATCTTCTCTATCTGTAAGAAGAAATTCTGGGTGAAGCTAATTAGTCAAAGACATGCACTCCAGAGATGTCCAAGTAGAGGCCAGACAGCCATCTATCTGGTATGGAATGGAAACTCGGATTCAATGGCCGAATGGAACCTTTTCAAGTGTATAGTTTTGTAATTCTTATGACTTTGGTTTTGCTCATATTACGTATAAAAATAAAACATACTTTGGACATATGCATGTATGTATGTGAATGGGCTTATGATTCATATATCATTTTTTGAGTTTTACACACAACTTGTCATGGCATAAAGAAGACCTTAGGATTCAACAACATTGCATAGAAATCCGTAATAAATTCCAAATGATCCATCTGCTTTTGTGCATGAAAGTAGTAACTTTACAACACAGTGGCATTGTAAAGTAACAGAAACATTATTTATTTATTTAAAAATTGTGATGATTCTGATTTTTATTTTGTGACACAATAAAGAAATCTCACAATTTGTAAATCTCTACTCATTAGTCCTTTCATACTTTTCCCACATTTCCACACTACATACTAAATAAAATTAAGAAGTTTCCTATTTATGTTAAGAACATATGGAGGTTTTTTTCACTGAATTTATTTTCCTTGTTGAAGCTGGGTCAAAAAAATTAAGATAGTGCTACAATCACATGATGAAATTATATCCTTTTCTTGCATGTGCCTTGTGTAAAATGGGATAGGTTTTCACTGCCTAGTTGTGGCTGCCATATTGATTGCTCATCTGGGTCTTCTGCAGATGCCCCTGCTTCCTCAGGAATTACTTAAAAGCTTCTTTGAAACATTCTGTGAATTATCCTAAGTGTGGTTGGAGAAAGACATTAAGAAGCAATAATAATAAATAATAAAAAAGCAGATAAAAATATTATGCCTAGAAATTTTCTCTATTAACGGTGTGGCAAAATAATAACACCTCTCCCCCAGCAATAATAATGAATACATTAGTTTCTGAAAAAACAAAATTTATATTAAGAGGTAATGTTCACTTACTTGAAATATCTGTTTCAAGGAGAAGAGGGCCCGCCTTAACTCACGTCCATTTGAGTTGTACAATTTTTCTGAAAGGACAAAATGTTAAATAATTACCGTATTTTCCGGCGTATAAGATGACTGGGCGTATAAGACGACCCCCAACTTTTCCAGTTAAAATATAGAGTTTGGGCTATATCAGGGGTAGGCAACCCAAAACACTCAAAGAGCCACTTGGACATGTTTCCCACTGAAAACAAAACACTGGGAGCCGCAAAACCCTTTTGATATCTAAAATGAAGATAAGACTGCATATATCCATTTTTACCTTTATGATATGTGTGTGTGTGTGTGTGTGTGTGTTTGTGTGTGTTATATAAAATAAAGGTAAAAAAGGATATATGCAGTATTATCTTCATTTTAGATGTCAAAAGGGTCTCTCTCTCTCCTCTCTCTCTCTTTCCTTTCTTTCCTCTCTCTCTCTCTTTCTTTCTCTTTCCTCTTTCTCTTTCCTCTAACTTTCTCTCTCTCTCTTTCCTCTTTCTCTGTCTCTCTCTTTCCTCTTTCCTCTTTCTCTTTCCTCTCTTTCTCTTTCCTCTTTCCTCTCTTTCTCTTTCCTCTCTTTCTCTTCCCTTTCCTTTCTCTTTCCTCTCTCTTTTCTCAATCTTTTTTCTCTTTCCTCATTTTCTCTTTCCTCTCCCCCTCTCTTTCTTTCTCTCTTTCCTCTTTATTATTATTATTATTTATTTGATTTGTATCCCGCCCTTCTCCTTACCGGACTCAGGGCGGCTGACAGCCTTATAAAACCAATATTACAATAAATATCAATTTAAAACCAAATTAAAAGGAAATATTTGTAATGGCCTAATAATTAAAATTTCCCTTAAAAACCCCACTAAAATTCCCTAGGCCAATCCCGCTTGTTG